>NW_027112056.1:1162002-1183755 GCF_000696795.3 Halyomorpha halys
ACCATCTCGTTGGGAGAAGGTTACCGACTGTAACGGTGGATATTTTGATGAATAAAGGTGATTATTTGAAAATATTTATTTATTTATAATTTCCCCCAAAAAAACGACAGGACTTTTTGAATGACCTGGTATTTTAACCTCAAATCTTAACCGATTCATAGGCTTCAGTGCATTAATAATATAATTTTTTTAAATATCTCTACAATTTTTCAGAGAAATACTCCCAAAAATGTTTTAAATATCCTTCTCTGGCACAGAGATTACTTCAAAAATAAAAAAAGATGATATTTGATAGAGTAATAAGAAAAAATATCACCTTAGACAAAATGTATTGAGCAACCATCTTTATTCATATCTCATTAGTTTCGATGGAATCAACACAGTCAGATAGGACTTAATAGAACTCATTTCAGACATGTTTAGGAGCTAATACTGAAAAATTCAACTAATTATAAATTAGTTTCGGTATCCTAGAAGAACTGGATGGCATCGGTACAAGACCGTGGCGACTGGAAAGCGGTTGGATGAGGCTAAGATCTGTAACCAGATTATAGTGCCATTATAAAATAAATTTTCTTTATATTTAACTTGTTCTTTGTCTAAATTTGGTGTTCTATAATTATCAGAATAAAAAGAAATCGAAAAAATTCACAATTTTCTGCATGGAAAGTTGTACGAATATTTATCTTCATAAAAAACGTTGAATGAAACTAATTTAAGCTTTATAATAAAATAATACATTTTTAGCCTGAGTCTGACTTGGGTTGTGAAGAGGAATTGAAATAGGCGGTATTTGAATATGCATAAGAAAGGGGGAACGCCTGATTTTAGGAGGGCGAAAATTCCTTGAAGTGGAGGAGCGGGCAATAATGGAGTTTAGAAATGAGACAGATCTGCGAAAAGGGATAAAGGTCAGAAGGGCGAGATCATGCAGTCATGGAATCCATGTCGGGCTCCAATTAGGGATGATTGTAAACATAGGAAGGGCGATATTTTGGTAAAGTAATATGTCTGAGAAATATAGTTTTTATTTTAATACTCGCAGACTCGGCAATGCTATTGCTAGATTTGAATATATACTATATGTAAATTAAATGATAAAAATTTAATTACCATTAAATTAAATTTAAAAAAAATAAAATTACCATTACGTATAATAATACAAGAGCCAGGAAGAAAAAAAGGCAGTTATTTCTCCCCAATTTTTTTATTACTTTAATGAAAACTAGGCATAATCACTTGTCAAAATTGATTAGTCTACCAAGTATAGGTAGGAGGAATAAAAAATGGAAGATGTTTCAAAACGTAAAAAAAAAAAAATAATTTTTCATTTGGAGCACTATATCTTAAAAACTACCAACAAAAATAGAAAATCTAAAAGACCATAATTTAAAGCAGAGTAAATTTTCTGAAATATCAGCTCTAATAGATCTATTTATGTCCTATAGTTCTCGAGATATAGCCCTTTAAAAAGTAACTTTTCATAAAAATGTACTGAAATCATCAGTAGATAAGTAATTTATTTTAATAAATCTATATCTCAGGAACTATGTGACATACAGATGTCTATTAGTACTCAAATCAAATCAAGTTTAATGTTCTAGAAGTTCAATGTTCTAAAGTAGTTTATGACCTTTATCTTTTTAGGAATAGTAGTTTTCATGATATTCCTTAAAATAAATTGATTTATAGTTTGACAGTAAGATTTATTTATGAAAAATAAATTTATTCAGGAACCATAAGACGTACAGATATCTACCAGCACTTAAATTAAAGCTAGTTAAATGTACTATATAATGATTTATAACTTTTTCTTTGTTGGCGTAGTAGTATTTATGATATTTGACAAAATAAATTCACAGAATGTTAATTTTTAGTTGTTCAGATAAAATGTACATATGTCCGCCATAACTCAAAATAAAGAAAATTTAACTTACTACAAAGTAGTTTATGTTACGAATCTTTGTAGAGGTAGTAGTTTTAATGATATTCACATATGAATATAAATTTGGCGCCTGAACATTTGTCCGAACACCTATAAATCAATATATTTTAGCAAATATCATGTAAACCACTACTCCTACGAACATAAACCACTTTATAGTCCATTAAACTAGATTTAATTTGAGCGCTAATAGACATCTGTACGTCGAATGGTTTGTGAGATATAGATTTCTCAACACAGATTCACCAACTTCTAATATTTCTATACTTCAGTACATTCCGTACAACATTTTTATGAACTGTTGCTTTTTAAAAAGATATATCTTGAGAGCTATTGTACGTAAATATCTCTATTAGGAATCATATTTGAGAAAATTTCCTGTCCTTTAAATGACGTTGGTAATTTTAAAGATATAAAGCTCCGAATGAAGAATTAATTTTGTAATGTTTTGAAACCGCTTCCATTTTTTTTTCCCACTACCTATACTTGGCAGACTCACCAATTGTGACAAATATTTATACATAGTTTTCATTAAAGAAATAAAAAATTGGGGTGACATAACTGCCTTTTTCCTCCTCTTGGGCTCTTGTACTATAATAATAATAGATACTGTAACGTTTAGTATCTCTCAGTATGGTGTATCTTTGGTAAACATTGCCTTGATTTTTTAAATTTTGTTTTGTTGGGAATTTTTTATCCCATTCAAATAACAGCTTTAAAAAGGACTTTCGGATAAACAAGTGATTTGCGGAAATTGGCTATATCTTCGCTACTACGTCCGATTTTAATTTTTATCATACATTTTTTTCTACGATTTCAATAGCTTAAGGATTTTTCCAGGATGACATTGAGCATTTTGAACAAAAAAAAACGTTTAGTACCTTTGGAGATCTTACATAAGTAACAAACATTACTTTTTTTTGTTACAATCCAGAGTAACTCGTAAAATCCTTAATCCTCCTTACTATGTAACCAATAAAATCATATATAAAGACCATGATGTTCCATATGTAACCGATCTAGCTCGAACCAAATATCATTCCTTCTATTATAAACTCTCTAACCACCCAAAAACTAGTTTCTAACCTTGCTTCCTCTTCCATTCCTTACAATTCTCCGAGGTGCCTGAAAAGAAGATGGCCACGAGACTTACTAATATAAAAACGTCTTTAGAGTGCTAATGGGTTGATTCTCTACACGCCTGTGTCACTTCATTATAAACTTACACCAAATTTTCGTGATAAAGATATAAATTTTTTTTTAGTTTTATATATTATTAAATATTAATCAACAATATTAAGGAAAATCTTTTTGAAGAACACCAGAGTTTCACGTTGTTAATTAAATAAAATAAACCAAATTATAATTAAAAAATAATTTTTAGAAGTTTATCTTGCATTCTTCTATAAAGGATTGTATTTCATTCCTTTCTAATTCAATTTAAATAATCCTATATTTGAACATATATTCTAAACGATGCATATATAACATTGGAAATGTTTTTAGTTAAAAGTTTAAAATCCCTGTTGCTGTCTAGAAACTTCCTTTAAGGGAAGGAAGGAAAAGATATTTGAGTAGTAGAGTCGAGTCAGGTTTCAACAACAGGTAGAAGAAAAGCAATTTGTTCAACGGAATTTAAAACCTAAGCGCTCCAGTAGAGAATAATATCTTACACAAAACTTCATTTTATTACAAAAAATATAAAATGAGTAATATATTCTTGCTATCCGATAGTATTTTTAATATTTTTTTTATCTAAGGTTGGAATTCATATGTGTGCGAATAAATTAACAATAAAGAAAAATAAATAATTTTACCCTTCGAAACATTCAGTTCCCATTCTTCTCTTAGAAACTCTTATGGGTTGTTTGATAAATTTAATTTTTTTTTTATATCATTTTTTAAATATATTATTTCTGTTCTAAATAAATTGCCTTCCATACATTTCGAGTTAATTCTGAAAAATAAAAATTGTATTGGTGGATAAGTACTAACAATTTTAAGATTTTCTGATAGACCTAAATAAAATTTATTAATTTGTTTACTATCAGGGCGTTGTGAAGGCTGCTACAATTTAGAATTTATAAGCTAGATCACTATAACCTGAATTTATTTCTAGTAATAAAAGTAATAATTAAAGCAACAAATACTAAAATGGAAATAAGCTAAAAAAAACTCTAAATAAATAAAATAATGAATATTAAAAAAGTAAAATAATAATAAAAAGACTAAAATACTTAAAATTGTATAATAATGCTGCACATTTATAATTATTCAATTAATATAATAAAGAGAATAAAACAAGATCATAAAAGAATACGATAAAAATAAGGATCTAGTAATATCTAAATAAATTATATCTACAACTAAGCACACACATATATAGCGAAGAAGAGTTATAATTTATAAAGAAGGCGATGTGCTTTTAAAAATTCAAATACTCGTGTAATTTTAGCTTCCTCATCTGCGAGTGTTTCAGATAAATTTGGGTTAGTCCTATCCTGTTTATTGTTGGCAATTGACCGGGTACTTTCTTTCTTCTATGATTCCCAATAATTGATTTTGATTCACCAAATGACTATCTGCCTGTACTTTTTTCATAACTCCAAATCATTTTCCATCATATTACGATTAAAATTACCTATATATGTGTGTGTGCTTAGTTATAGATATTACTAGATACTTATTTTTATCATATTATTTTATTCTCATTATTATATTAATTGACTTAATGTAAATTTGCAGCTATATTATTCACTTCAAAGTCCTTTCAATTATTTTAATATTATTATTATTTTTTTTATTTTACTTTCATTTTAGTATTTGTTACTTGAATTATTATTTTTATCACTAGAAATAAAATCATGTTGTACTGATCTAACCTATAAATTGTAGCAGCCTCCAAAACGTTATGATAGTCAATAAATTGATAAATTTGATTTGGGTCTATCATTTTTATGCGTCATTTTTGCACCGACCGATAGATTTTGTCATTTGATGCAATTTTTTAAATAAATAAAAAAAACATATTAATGAGTCGTTCATTAATGATATTCAAACCTAAGAGAAGAATGGGAACTGAATGTTTCGAAGGGTAAAATTATTTATTGTTAATTTATTCTAACATACCTGGATTCGACCCTTAGATAAAAAAAAATATTAAAATAACTATCGGATAACATAAATTTATTACTTATTTTATATTATATTGATATTAATTCACTCATTATTATATTAATCACTAAATGCAAATTTGTATTCCAGATTTTTTTGTTATAATTTTATTTATTTATTTTTAGTTTATTTTCATTTCAGTATTTGTAATTGAATTATTAGGTTTATAACTAGAAATCAATTCATATCTATCTTAAAATTTGTAGTAGCTCGAATCGTCAAAATTGTTATTGATAAATTTCATTTATGTCTTTTGGCACTGACCTTTAGATATTGTCATTTTTTTGGAAAATATTTGATGTAATTTTCGAAAGAAAAATAAATTTTTTAGAACGTGAATTTCCCTTCAAATTTAGGGTTAGAAATTTCACAATAATACAATATGCTTATAAAAAATATTTTAGTAATAATCGATTTAATATTGCAAATTAATCGATGAAGTATTTAGATTATTGAATTGGAAGCATATTATAAAACAATTACAAAAAAATAAAAACATTGCAAATAAATGGTTCTCGGCCTATGAAAAGAAGTTTCTCACGAACGATAATTCACAGATAAACTCCTTAGAAGTACGATAAGGACTCTTCCTAAAATAAAGGGTTTTTAGCAGTGTTTCTTTTCTCTTTTTTATTTATTAGATATCTCTGAGACAACTTAAGGGCAAGAGAGAGTTGGTTTTAATCACTCCCTCTCTCTAGCTTACTTCTCCCATAATCAATAAAAAAATCTTATTTGTATTATATTAGAATTAAGATTTTATTTATAGTTAATAAAAAAATATTTATAGTTTACTAAATATTGAGTAATACAATTGATAATACACTGTACTACTTATACATTGAAGATTGAAGTCTAAGAATTCCAGGAATTCTACTTATTGTGTCAATGAGAGAACGCAATTCTTCACTCAACATTTTCTTTTTTAATGCTTGGATGATTTTAATTTTTTAAAAGCATTCTCTCTCTTTTATAAGTTCTGAGAAGGTTTCAGGCATAATTGTTTTTTTTTTATTGCCTCGTTTTGGATCATGTTTTCTTGAATTGTTATTCAGCTTCTTGACAATTGACTATTTTTCATTTATATTCTGTAAATTAAATTTCTCTAATTATTTAATTTAATATTTATTAGCTGTTGTAATGTGCAAACGCCTATTAATTTTCTGTATTTTTCGAGTACAACATCAAGAATGGATTAGTTTGGCGAGTTTAGGACTTCAAAAAAATGAATAAAATTATGCAAAAAACTAGTGGTTGAATATGCAAGCTCTGAATAAATTCTGTTTACAACTATATTACATAAAAATACATTTACATTAATAAAAGACAGGAAACTGCAATTCGATTCCAACTGTAGCAACTCTTCAACAATCAATTATGAAAGATTTATTCCATTAAAACCATCGAATTTCTAGTCCAATCCTCAAAATCCAAAATCCTTTATAAAATCCTCAATTCCTCTTACTTGGTCACAAATAAAATCATCTATAAAGACTTTTATGTTCCAGGTGTTGCCGATCAGGCCCGAACCATACATCAATCCTTCCATTCTAAACTCCCTAACCAACTAAACCCACTTGTCCTTTCTAATTAATTGAAAGCTTCGACTGTTTTTTAGTAAGTGTCGTTACAGTTGGAATCGAAGTGCAGTTTTCTATATTTTATTACTTATTGCTTAATATTGTAGCAGATTGCAATGAACATGAGCTTAATAAATAAATTTTAAATAAAATTAAATAATTAGTTTAGTTTATTTAAGATAATAATAAGGCATATTCGGAGTATATACCTTATACCCCAAATCCCTTATGTGCCAAATATTATTATTATTTAATTTACTACTTTATTACATAAAAATACATTTAGTAAATATGATATTAGTTAGAATGATATGATTTTGACTTGCAGAGAAACTAACCATTGGTAGAATTTCAATATCACTTCTACATTAGAAAGATGCCAACTTCTTTTCAGATACCACGGAGGATTGTTAGGTATAGAAAAGTAAGCAAGTGGGTTTAGAATGAAAGGATTAACTATATAGATGATTTCATTTGTGAAAAAAATTCGAAGCATTGAGGATTTTATAAAGGATTTTGAAATTTGATGATTGGAAAAGAAATTCAATGGCTTTAGTGTAATAAATCTTTTATAATTGATTGTAAACTTGGACCGTTTGTCCAATAAGTGTTGTTGCAGTTGGAATCGAAGTTGCAGTTTCCTGTCGTTTATTAATAATTTGTTACCTATTCCTTAATATTATACCAGATCGCAATATCTCTCAATGAAAAAGTTTTAAAGTTTTTATTCGGGGCTCCACTGAATCTAATCCTTACAATCCAAAATCCTTCGTAAAATCCTCAATTCTCCTTATTTTGACACTAGTAAAATCATACATAAAGACCTTAATGTTCCCTATGTAATCGTTCTAGCCCGAAGCAGATATCACTCCTTCCATTATAAACTCTCTAACCACTCAAACTCCCTAGTTTCTAACCTTGCATTCTCTTCCATTTCTGATAATCCTCCGAAGTGCCTGAAAAGAAGTTGGCCACAAAACCTGGTAATGTAAAATGTCATTAGAGTGCTACCAATGGGTAGTTTCTCTACACGCCTTTCATTTTAACTAGGATCAAATTTATTGAATGTAGTATATAATATACAGTTGTATATTTCTATAAAGATATTAAAAAAATTATTTATTTATTCAATACCAGATCTGCTCGGTGGGCCTTACATGGTTAATATAAGAGGTACATTTTTTTTTACAATTGATTATGGGGGTATAGTCTCATAAAAACCCCTAACTATATACAACGTTGTAAGTAAAAAACAAAAAAATTAAAAACACAGTGAACTTTAAAAGTGACACAAAACATTAAAATAAATACTATGATATTATAAATAGATTAGCCATATAATTATAAAAAATCAGAGAAAATAAGTGAGCATAAAACTTATTATTTATTACTATTGGCGCGACAGACCGTGGAGGTACAAGGCCTCTCGCGATGTACTTTAGAAATATACATCGCGCGTTTCATGACGTGGTTTTCATTGGATGAGTTCGTCACTCTCACACCTATTTTATGTGAGTGCCACCTATTGGCTAACAGGTCTCACAAATGCCCGGGTGGGAGGCTATGAGTGAGCATTGTATAATTATATGCTTGAAAAAATCCCGGATAGTGCCGGGTACTCGAACTCGCAACCTTTGAGTTGGCAGACAGGCGCGTTACCACGCTGCTACCGTCACCCCCGAGAATAAAATTGCCAAATCATAAATTTTAATTTAAAGTACACAATAGATAAAATTAGACATATCTATAGGGAGGTAACAAAACAGAATATTGAGCATGTTGATATGGACTAAAGAGGTAATATCCAATATAGAGGTTTGTGCTACAGAGAGAGATGAATGCACTGATAGTGAAAGAAAATGAATTAAACAATACAGTGTAAAACGATTTTTAACAATTATATAAGGATGTGTTAATTTGTGTCGTGAAATTGAAAATATGATAAATAGGGGGTAAATGTAATTACAAGAATTACAAATACACATATAAGACATAGATGAAAATTGTTGTTAAAAATGACTTATTTTCAGGATTGTAAGGGTGCAATAATATGGGAATTACATTCATCTTTGGAAGTTTTTTATCCTCAAAAATTTATAAAAATTAATATAATCATGCTTCCTAAAAAGAAAATCCAGAAAACAAAATTAAGATAAAATAAATAAATAAAAATTATAATTTTAATAAAAGATAAAAGAAAAGTTCATAACAGAAACACTGATATTTATGTATTTAACAAAATAAATATTTGCATTATAATGGGAAAAAAAGAAAAGAAAAAAAAATTAATATAAAATTTTAGAGTGACAATAATAGAACTGATAAATATCGAACTTATAACAGATTGTCCTACAGCAGCCTGGGCTTCAGTCTTCGGGTTGAAGTTTTAAATTAATAAAATAAATTAAATTAATAAAATAAATTAAATTAATTAAATAAAATAAGAATAATAAATGGAGGTACTATAACTTTCCGTTCGGAGGTCATGATGTTATCTTTTAGACACCTTCAGATAAATCTGCTACTGATTTGAAACTGTTGAGTTAAATTCAGTATGCATTTTGAACTTAAAGGAGTCCCATCTTTTTCAGTCCAATTTTGTATTATGTTCTTAGATAATTTTATTTCTGGAAACATATGGAGCGTTATAGATTTTTTATTACAAGCCTTGAATACTACAAGAATTTGACAGTTTCGTGTTTGACGCGTTTTTAAGCTAGCAATATTTTCTTTTTATCTATTTCTACGCCTTTCGGAGAAAATTGTTGCGAAGGGTACCCATGATATTGAAGGGCCCCCATACAATTTCATCCATGGCCCTTCTGTAATGGAAACTCTGGGGGAAAAATGCCCCGTGATCCCCTTCCCGACCCACGCCGAAACCTCAGTTTATTGCCGAATCGATATAGACCATCCAAGGGAGGGAATAAAAAGAATTATCATCTTGTTTACAGACCCTCTTGGCCCTTTAAGAGTCGGCAGAGGTTGTTATTAAGGGCATTGCACTTTAGGCTTAGGGATTTAACCGGATAAAACCGGATAAAATTACAGCTTATCAAGGGATCCGTCGCTGCTTTTTATTCAGATATTGCCATTTTAATATTCGACGCCACTCCATCTCAATTCTTTAATATTTTCAGCCTATCTCTGAGATGCAGGTCCACTATAATCCAGGACTTTACTATATTCAGGTCTGAAAGAATCTAATTTTGTGGGCGCATCACACAAATATCACTTACCACCTCACTTTAAGTCGTAATTAATCCTTGCTCGTTTCAGAATAGATATTTCTATATTACTTTCTGTGTAAATTAAATTAGGGAACGACTGAGAGAAAATGACATACAGAACACAACCATAAATGATTGATAGAAAAAAATTCAAAAATGCTGTAACGAATGGATTGACGAAGAGTGTAGGGTAGCTCTGAAAGAAAAAAATAAAACGAGGTTAAACATGAAAAAGACCTCAAGGGAAAGACCAGAGGAAATGTACGGAAATTTATGACAAAGAGTTGAGATGCCAAAAAACTATGTAGGCAGAAGAAGACAGCATAGGAAAAGGGAAACCTTAAAAAGTTGCAAGAATTGTGAGAGAAAAAATAATCAAGAAAGTTTCATAAAGGTGTAAAAGAAATAAAATGGGATCATAAGCCAAAACTGGATTATGTAAAGGAGAAGAAGGTGAGCTTATTTCGGAAAAGACGTCCATTCATGAAATGTGGAACCAGTATTTTAGTGAATTACTAAACACAAGAGCCCCCGAGAAGATATCTGAAGAAAGCTCCAATCTAGATGAACTTGATTGAATCTAGTAAATTTAATATCAGTTAAAATGGAGTGTTAAAGGCGTTTAGAGAAACTACCCATTGATAGTACTCTAATGACGTTTTACATAAGCAGGTCTGGTGGTCATCTTCTTTTCAGACACCTCGGAGGATTGTCAGCAAGGTCAGAAACTACTGGTTTGGTTTGTTAGGGAGTTTATAATGGAAGGAATGATATCTGGCTCGGGCTAGATCGGTTACATAGGGAACATCAAGGTCTTTATGTATGATTTTATTTGTGACAAAGTAAGGAGCATTGAGGATTTTACGAAGGATTTTGGATCGTAAGGATTGAATACGAGGAGAATTCGAAGGTTTAGTGGAGCTCCAAAGCTCAACTCCGTACGTCCATATTGTCCTTATTACAGTCATGTAGATCAGTCGTTTGTAAAGAATTGGAAGTTTAGACCGTTTGCCAAATTAGGCTGTAATAGTCGAAGTCGACGTGCAGTTTCCTGTCTTTTTAGTCTTGTGTGCGGATTCCAGGTTAGTCGTTTGTCCAGATGCAGTTCATGGTAGCGGGTCTGTTCAATTATTAAAGGAAATTGTTGGGCAGTCAGTAGGTGTACGACGAAGGGCAATAGTAATTTCTTGGAATTTATTTTAATCATCTAGTTACGACACCAATCTTCGAGAGCTGCGATATGGGATTGGAGAATTGGGGATACAATTAATGGGTTATTATTAAAAAAGAGCACACATGTGTCATCGTCATACGTGGTGAGGATAGTGTTAGGATTGGTTGGGATGTCAGCTGTATAGACGGTGTTGATTATCAAAATTAATTGTACTTTTGAGAATGTTTTAAGCCCCTCCAAAACTATTACAACAAGACCTTTCTGATATTAATTATATTCTGATATCAATTATATGTAAATTGATTTACCAAGTTAGTCAAAATCGTTATAAATATTTTTGAGAAAATCTTAAAAAAGTATAAAATTTATAATATGATATGGCACCTCCGATTGGTCGATTTAGTAAATAAGTGGCATACACTTGCCTTGAATATATAATTTAAGTTTTTTAGGACTTTCAGTTTTTGAACTGTTCACACAAAAGGACTTTTTTTAGCAAGACTTGGTTGTTTGGAAACGGAGATCATCTAAACTGTGTTTTTCCGTTGAAAACTCAAATTCAAATTTTTTTCAACATCGCAATACTTCCCTATTCATATATGTGAAAGTAAAAATTTTAACATTCGAATTACAGTAGCTGTAATAGTCGAAGTTGACGTGCAGTTTCCTGTCGTTTAAGTCTTGTGTGAGGATTCGAAGCTAGTCTTTTTCCAGATGTAGTCCAAAGTAGAGGATCTGCTAACAATTATTAGAAACTATGTACAGTTATTTAGTACATAGTAATAACCTAAATTTATTATTATGTTATTACACCTCGTTGCTTCATCCACATTTTGATTACATAACCAAGTGCATTTAACAATGAAAATTCTTAATGATAAATAAAATTTATTATATATGATTGAATGTTTTTAAAATTCTACAGTCCAAATAATTTTGACCTGAAATGCTCTGAATTATTTTAACTACATTTTGTAATTATTGATCTCCCTTAATGTAGATGCTGTGTAAACCGCTACTGAGTAATTAGTATAACATAGTCAATATTAATTTACGATAGCATCAAACAGTCAGCATGGACATAGTACACTACATTAAACATAACCTATACATAGTATATTACAATTCACTATATGATGCTAACCCACCTAGAGTAACGTATAATGTGCTAACATGCAATAGCAATATAACTGCTGAAATACTAGTGTATTCGGTTAATTTCCATTAATTTTACACAGATTTCACTATTATTAGTGAGAGGTATAATAGTCTTTCTTCTTGCCAAGGTAAAGTATGAATTGGGAGTGATACTGGTTTGAATGAAATATTGAGAAAATATAAAACATAGTAGAAGAAAATAAATTAAACAAATATTTTAAGAGGAGAAGATGGGAGGGGGGAGGGGAAGGGGTGCAGTCAGCAGAAAAACAAAAAAATAAACGATTATTCATTTGTGCCGACGTTTCGACCTGATTTTCAAGTCTTCATCAGGGCCATAAAAACAAAAAGTGATAACAACCATCATTCAGAGAAAAAATAAAATAATATAAATAAAATAAAATAAATAATAGACCAATATATTAGGAAATATACATAACAATAGTAATAATGAAGGCCTAACGAACCCGAAGGTTCGATGCCGATACCACCAAACGCTCTCTGCATAGATCCTTCCAGTGATGCCCCTCCAAACCCAATTCCACTAAATCTGTTTTAACGCAATTCTCCCATCTAAGTTTCGGTCTACCTCTTTGCCGTTTACCCGTTGGTTCAGTGTTTATTAACATTTTAGGGATCCGCTCGTTACTAAGCTCTACAACCTTACACGCCGCAATGCTATAACGTGAATTATATTTACCGGGTGTAGGTCCCTTAATTCATCATTGTGTAATCTTCTAAATTCTTCAGTTAATTCATCCTTTTACGGTCCGAATATTTTGCGCAATAGTTTACAGTATTTATTATCAGAAGTTAGTCACCTTATGTTTTATGATATGACATATGATTTTATTTCATTGGTTCTACTTTGAGTTTATATATTCTGTTAATTATAGCTATTTATTTTTATATTTTCTAATTCTTTATATTTTATGAATGGTTTATAATTTTATTTTTATTTTGTTTTTTACTCTAAGGCTCTAAAGCCTAATTTTGACCTGTGTAATATTATTTAGTAATCAATCCCAGAATAAATAAAAAATATTATTATTATATAAGAGTTATATGTAAAACAAAGTAAAACAGTTTCTGTATTTATTAGCTTTCATTGTAAAACTGGTATCTTTTTTGCTCCTCACATTATCTTAAAAATATTCTGCGGAGTTGAATCCAGTCTCTCCCCTCCAAAATTGAACACCCCTTCCACAGAAGCATCAGCTGTTCGTTCTCAGGCCATTCATGTACCCCCTGGACTCTTTTCTTCTCTTCTTCAGTCAATCCAATTAAACGCATCCTCTTCCTTTGGAAATTATTCGAGTTCTTCTCTTGTCCTAAATACTATACACGTCTGAGTAGAGATAATTTGCTAATAAAGTACATTAACTCTTCCAATAATTAGTCCAATTTAAGAAGAAGTCAGGCATACTAATGATCAATTTATACATTTTCGATATTTAAATTAAACAATGTGAAAATATCTTGGAAATTGATTGACTCGACTGAGAAAATGAAGTGAACAAAAATATAAAAAAACTAAGAATAAACAAAAAATTTTAAAAAACGATAATAATCAACTAAAATATTAAATAAAATTCTCATTCTGATGATACATTTATAAATTCTTTCTTGATAATTAATACTGTTTTATTTCTGGTTATTATTCCATAGTTATGTCAAGTAAGTGCTTTATTAAATTTGGTTTCTTATAATATGCCCCTTCCTAACATTTAAATTTAGATACGACAACGTATATAATATTATCACCTCTTCGAGTCTGATTTTATTGTTAAATTTTTTTTTATTTATTGCTATTTACAACTGTACGTTATAATATATTTAGTAAATTTTATCTCAGTAAAAATGGAGTAATTACAGGCGTGTAGAGAAACTATCCATTGGTAACACTCTAATGACGTTTTACATTTGCAGGTCTCTTGGCCATCTTCTTTTCAGGCGTCTCGGAGAATTGTCAGGAATGGAAGAGGAAGCAGGGTTAGAAACTAGTGGGTTTGAGTGGTTAGGGAGTTTATAATGGGAGGGATATCTGGTTCGGTCTAGATTAGTTACATATAGAACATTTCTTTATGTATGATTTTATTTGTAACAAAGTAAGGACCATTTATGGAGTTTTTATTGTAAGGATTGGATACGAGAGGAATTCGAAGGTTTTGTGGCGCCCAAAAGCTCAACTCCGTATGTCCAGAATTGTTAAAATGAAATCAAATGTATCCAATCAAGTTTCAAAAACTCTACATTAATATTTTTTAAAATCTGACATTTCGGCCAACCTGGTTATCCCTAAGGACAACCTTAACTATAAATTCCGCGTCACTTAGTGGTAGAAAGTGTGAAAAAAAACCTCTAAAGTTAAATGTGTCTAATCACATTAATGAGTGTGGTTTCTTACTCTCAAATGCCTATAAACGAATTGATGTTATTTTATCTTATTTTGTTTTCTCATCATCTTTTTCTTGATATTCATTTTCTTTTTTCGATTAGAAATTAATTATTACTTTATTAAAGACTTAAATGTCATTGTCTTTGTTATTAACATAACTTTTATCTTTTACTAAGAATTATTATTTCAATCTATTTATTTTATCATACGTTTTTTTATAACGTTGTATATAGTTAGGGGTGTCTTTGGTATGGGACTATACCCCCCATAATCAATTCTAAAAAAAAAAACAAATGTACCTCTTACATTAACCATGTGAGGCCCACCAAATAAAAATCTTGTGGCAAATAATAATATGTGCTCAAATCGCAGTTTCTCGCCACCTAGATCTAAACACCTGGTTCATGACGTATACAGCAGTACATAAACTAAACTACGGTCGGAGAAGAAGAAAAAAGAGAACTGTAAATTGCAGTGAGTTATACATAATTTATGGCGGGCTTGGGAGCGCTACTGGGTTGATTTTCCCGCCATTCCTAAACGATAGACGAAATCCCTTTGAATAGTTTATACAAAGAGCAAAATTTTCTTCTTTGAGCATTAAATAATGTTTAGGGATAAAAGGTCGGCCCTTCACGACATGCTATTCCCTAGTGACTTCTTATAATATATAATTCATGAAAGGCTCTAGGATTTTTCTTCTGGAAAAAAGGAAATTGAAGTACGTATGTAACTTTACCCATGAATGTGTAAGGTTGATCCATCGAGAAGTGAAATCATAAAATGCGAGATGTCTAATACAATAATAATAATAATATTAATATTCTTTATTTATTCTGGGACTAGTCCCTTTTGAATAAATATTATCACTGGCATCGACAAGAGACATTTGTGCCAACATAAAATACTATTAAAATAATAAATTGGATAAGAGAAAATAAATAAACAAAAATATTTAACATAATATGTAAAAGAAAAAAAACATATAAAACAAAACCATATATCATCTCATAAATCATAGCGTGACTAACTTCTAATAATATGAAAAAAAAAGAATCTAACACAAATAAACTAAAAATAATTAACAACTAAGAATCATTTTTATTTATCTACATATTCACAAGTATAAAAGAAAATTTAAATTGTCAAAGGTAGAAGAATAATTAAAAAATAATAATAAATAAATAAGAAGGTGAAACAAAAATAATAAATAAAAAAAAGTCTTCTTACAAATCATAAATTTTAAGTTCTATTTTAATGATAATAAAATAAAATAAAAAAATATTGATATTGATATAAAAATATATATATTCAAAACATCAATAATTATTATGTTATACTGTAACTATCTTTTGTCTGTTTACAATTTTGTTTGAGGCTTTTAATTGTTATTCTTCCGTAATCGGATGGACAGTCCGTGATTAGTGACACATGATTTGAATTTTGGAAGGGTATTTGAACAACGAGTTAAGGAAGGAATAGAATTTCATAGGGAAACGGGACGGGCAAAGAAAGATCTGCCAAAGGCTTGGGGTCAATTCGGTGTTCCTTACAAGTCTGAAGGCCGTGAGCTGGTATTGCGAAAATATAAACGCAATTGTAAATTTTAAATACTCCATTTTTTGATTCTGTAGAATAATCTGTGACATGTATTTTTTTCAAAGCAGGTTCCTAACGATTTTTAATTTTAAAAAAGCTTAGGTCAAGAACACTAAATTAAGTAAATCGGGAGGAAAACCAGCTGAATATGTTAAAGAAGAGAATAGGCTACGGTAGTTCGACCCATGTTTAAAAAAAAATGCAGCAGGAAAGAATGGCCATTGTGTAGTCTTTTCGTCTACATCAAGAAACTCTTGTATTTCTGAAGTACCGAAAATTTTTTAATAAATCATTATTTTAAAAAAATCCGAAACAGCGTATTAAGTGGTGATGAAGTATAGATGGAAAAACAGAAAGAGAATAAAATTTTCGAGATTATCATTTTATTAACTCAATACTGGTTTTCTGAAGAAAAAAAAAATTTACATATAAAAAGTCCGACTATTACAACATTTACTACAAACGGTCTAAATTGCCAATCCATAACAAAAGACTGATCTACATGACTATTATAAGGCCTATCTGGACATACAAAGTTGAGCTTTGGGCTCCACTAAACCATTGAATTCCTCTCGTATCCAATCCTTACAATCCAAAATCCTTCGTAAAATCCTCAATTCTCCTTACTTTCTCACAAATAAAACCATCCATAAAGATCTCAATGTCTCATATGGTGCCGATTGGCCAGAACCAGATACCAATCCTTCCATGATAAACTTCCCAACCACCCAAATCCACCCTTTTCTAACCTGACTCCTTCATTACCTGATAGGTGCAAGATCTCCTCTATAAATGTTATTCGAATTATATCAATGGGTAGATTCTCCACATGGTTGTATCATGTCACTACGTCACCTATAGCAAATTTACTTGTTGTATATATTTTTATACAGTTGTAAATAAATAATAAAAAAAAAAATCTGTTCTACAGGGGACAGATCCACTACCTTGGACTACACAAGACTTAAAAGACAGGAGACGGCACGTCGATTCTGACTATTACAGCACTTACTAGACAAACGGTCTAAACTTCCAATTCATTACAAAAAGACTGTAATAGGGCTAATCCTGACTTACAAAGTTGAGTTTTAGGGCTACACTAAACCTTTGAATTCCTCTCGTATTCAATCCTTACAATCCAAAATCCTTCATAATATCCTCAATGCTCCTTACTTTGTCATAAATAAAATCATCCATAAAAACCGTAATTTTCCATATGTAACCGATCTAGCCCGAACCAGATATCATTCCTTCCATTATAAACTCCTTACCCACTCAAACTACTTTCTAATCTTGCTACCTCTTTCATTCCCGAGAATCCTCTGAGATGGCTTCGAGACCTTATTATAGGGGTATTCATGATGTTGTGTTAAATGTTATATGTTTTACCATGTTAAATGTTATAACTATAGGATTGTGAGCAGCCCTATTTGAAGTCATGTTAAAAGTTAAATGCATAAGAGCCCCTAGTGGATTTCTCAGCAACTTGTATAAGCTTTATGTTTATAACCTTCCTTCCAGACCCTCATGTTATTGTTTACTTCAGTTTTGATTTAAGTAATTAATTAAAACATGCCTAGAGTGAGTGAAAAGTGGAATTTGTGTGAAAGTTTAGCTTATGAGTGTCTTATTGATCTTCAAACTTGTGAAGAAGAGAATGAAGATGAGCTAATTGACAACTGTATTGAAAGTCACAACAACTAATATGGCGGCGATCTCAACTGATCTATTGTGTGACGTCATTCTCGATTTAACTGACCAAGTAACAGACTCTCAGCCATGTTAAATGTTATTTCGTTTTACCACGGCAAAAGAAGGCAATTTTTTCGATTTAACACGAGTTTTTCCATTTAACACGCTTTAACATAGATCATGAATACCCCTTATGTAAAAATGTTTTTAGAGTGCAACCAATCGGTAGTTTCTCTACATGCCTGTATCATACCACCATGCTCTGACTTCACAATTACTAAATCTATTATTGTGTACAGTTTTAAATGTCAATAAATAAATAAAAAAATATTTATACATAGAAATTGTAATCCAGAAATGACAACTAGAGGAGTTAATAAGTCTTACAACCAAAATATCGTATCCTAAAATAGTGAATGCAATAAATTGGTGGTGTCCACGCAATATGGACCAGTACAAGAGAGACATAATACAGGAAGGGATCGTGGAATTTCATAAAACTGAATATTCTAAGACGGAGCGGGAGAGAGGAATGCTGACGTGAGGTCATCTATTGGCTTGGAGGTCCCATTGAATTTTGGTCACTCGGGTTTTGGGCCAGTCCAAGGAGATATCTAGAAATGATTCCATTCTGCCCAGTATTGAATCGGTTCCGATGAGAATGTTGATTAGGTCGGCCATCATAAGTTCCATACAGCATAAAGAAATAAATTTTTTTGTTTTTCTAATTTGTGAAAATTTCTAAACTGAAATTTCCAATAGGACTAGTACAAGATTCCAAGAGGAGAAAAAAAAATAGTTCACTCCAATTTTTTATTGCTTTAATGAAAATATTTATAATTACTAGTTATAATTGATGAGTCTGCCAACTATAGGTAAGGGGAATAAAAATGGCGGTTGTTTCAAAACGATAAAAAAAACCACCACCAACACTAGAAAACTCGAGAGGACATGATTTAAAGCAGAAAAAATTTGCTAAAATAGAGGGGGGTCGATAATGGACTCAGAGCAGGAAGATGTTTCAAGCAATGAAGGCATGATACTAATTACAAGAACGATTGAAATCAAACGTAATGGAGTTACGAAGGACCAGGAATTAATACCTCCGACATGTGCATAATAAGGTAACATTACTTTAGAAAGGGTTGTTGTAAAAAAGAGAAATCATGAGTCATGTCCTGTCTCAGTGGGTATTTCCTTGTCAAGGTTTTTTTTTTATTGCTGTTAATTTCTGAGGTATCTGTTCATTTAAAGATTTATACTATTTAACAAAGGTATTTCTGTAACCATAAGTTCTTTATGATAACTAGTTATTTCCGATTCAACGCTTTCTGAAGGCAAAAATAACAAAACCTAGGAAGCATTTTTTTATGATTTACTGGAAACGAAGCGGAAAATCAAACACACAAACAACGAAACCGTTTGAGAACTTTCATAATTTTGCTAGGCATAGGTCGCAGAGCGCTCGGTTCGGGACGTTGTGGGTTCAATTCTCACCTGAGGAAGTATATATTTATTCCTCGGTGATCATTTCCCACGAACATTCCCTTTGTCTTTTCTCCTCTCCTCAGTCCTCAGAGTTTCTTCTCTAAGTACTGTTCATTTCTTAGAACTGTGATATCATCTCTATACTTCGTAATCTCCATTTTCTTTTGGTTTATTCTTTTTTTTTTTTTTTTAAGCTAATCGGTGTATGAGGAAACAACTTGTCACATACCTCATCTAATTCTAAACGCAACCTAATGATTCTTGCTCCAGTGTCTGGATTTTAATTAATTTAATTAACGCACGTAATATATTTAATCAAATCACTTATTTTTTTAAATTATCTCGTCAGAAGAGTATAGGATGTTCTTTAAAATGTGCACTAATAACTAGATATCAAATATTACTTATTATGAGGAAAATTATGCTTCAGCATCCTTTTAATGAAAGCATGGGATCGTTAAAATGTGTTCTTTAATGAGTATAGAATTTCAACTTAGAATTATATTATTATTTAAATTACCTCTCATAATCAGACCAATTTGGACATATGGAATTGAGCTCTGGGGCTCCACTAAACCATCAAATTCTTCCCGCATCCAATCGTTACAATCCAAAATCCTACGTAAAATCCTTGATGCTCATTATTACGTTACAAATAAACTCATTCATAAAGACCTTAACATCCCATTCGTTGCAGATTTGACCCAAAACAGATATACGTCTTTTTATTCCAAACTCCTTAACCATCCTAACCCATTAATCCTTAATCTTTCATCCTTAACAATCCCTGATAATCCTCCGAGGCGTCTGAAAAGAAGATGGCCACGGGATCTTCTAATTTAAATTAATGTTTGAAGTACCACCAATGGGTGGTTCCTTCCCAAGATTTTTAAGTGTATATGAAACATACTACATATTTACTTATTGTATTATTTTGTACAGTTGTAAATTACAATAAATAAATAATTTAAAAAAAAAATTACCTCTCATAACAAAAAAATATCATACTAAAAAAAAAACATCTTTTGCTCGAATCTACCATTTCTGAAACCCTTGTTATGTGAAACTACGTTTCTTTTATGTTAAACTGGTCAGAAATTATATTCATTATTAATAAAAATAATTTTAATTCCATTCTTATTATGATTCACAAATTATCAATAAAGTATCTGATGTGGGTGCCCATTCGACTTTTTTATCACTTTGTGGTACGAAGAACAATTAATAAATTATTTGTTAGATCTTGGCTTGTTTAGATTAATTTTTTTAATTTAGCTTCGTAGGAAATGTAATTATCTATCAAATGAGAAGGTGTACATGGCCTGGGATGTGTGATGTTATCGAATTATTTTTATTTTTTTTTAAATTTATTTGTTGATATTTACAATTGTATAAAAAAATACAACCAGTAAATTTGATCATAATGACATAATGATATGATACAGGATGTAGAGAAACTACCCGGTAGTAGAACTCTAAAAACAATTTACAATATAAGGTCACGAGGCCATCTTCTTTTCAGGCGCCTTGGAGGATTGCCAGGAATGGAATATCGGGTTCGGGCTAGATCGGTTACATCGAATTATTTAAAACAAAAAAAAAAAAAAAAAATGGAACATCCCCAATTATTATTCCATAATTATAAGAAATCCAACACTACGGCATATTGTTTAATTTGAAATGAAAATATGTACTGCTGTATCCCGTAGAGGGTCAGGTATTCAGTACTATGTGAGGAAGTACTGTTTCTTAAACAACGGTTTAGAAGGAGGTGACTTTTTCACCACCATATTTTTTCTCTTATTTAGAGACCCCAGAGGCATCCATGACCCACAGGGTTGACTGACGGCAACAATAACAGAATAAATAATTATTTAGCATAGCCGGATTCGAACTTAGTTCTCAGAGATTCTAGCCACTCACCTCTCCCTTTTTCAATTTAATTATCGATAATAAAATATTTGAAATTTATAATAAGGTTATAGCCCTTTTTTCAGTCTCCTATTGTGGAACTTCTTATATTTCATTTTTTTTTTTTAAATTCATACTTTATTTATCATATAGAAAATAATTTGGGGAGGTATTGTGGGATAGGAAGATAGTGATAGGATTGTATATGTTAAAAGGAAGAGAGTTATAATCTGTATCGATCATTTTTATGTAAACAATTTTAGTTAATGCCAAAAATAATATCAGTAATAGTTAATATCTAGAATTTTTCATTTACTGATCTCAAAATTTCTTATACGTAATTTCGTGTCATCCGAAATTTTAATTTTATATAATTAATTATATTAATTTTATGGTATATTAAC
>NW_027112056.1:1183805-1186418 GCF_000696795.3 Halyomorpha halys
TACAAACGATTACTACTTTCATTTCTCCTTTGTGTTGTTAATTTTCTTTTCACATTAATTATTAATTTTATTATAATTTTAAATCCATTGAAACCTTACGAAGGATGATTCTATATATTGTGTATTATTCCGAAATAATTTTTTTACAAACGATTCAAATTACAAAAGTTTATTATTGTTGATAAAAAATAAAATCCCATAACTAATATTTCTAATAAAAAAAAAAAAAAATTAAATTTAATGGAGTGAAAGAAGAAACTCTGTTTTAAATAAGAGTCAAGGCGGGTTTGGAATAATTCAGCTCTGTCACTCAAGACGAAGCTTTACTCAGGATTTATTTCCATAGAAACCACAGCTACGGGGACTCTGAAGAATAAAATAAAAATACGACTGTAATCAAGGTATTTTGATATTTTCTCTTAAGTTTGGATTAAGAGGTAGAAAGTTTAATTGCTTAAAATATATTTAAACTTAAAATTATCGTGATGTTCAATAATAGTCAAAATTAATTTATATACTTTTCTTTTTTGTTCAAGTCTGATGAAAGACTATACAGGCTTAAATTGGGATTGACAAAGCTACGAAATAAGGCAGCAGAAGGCTAGAAGGTTCAACTTACTTTATTTGAACGGGAAAATATATGACACTGAGGACTATGAAACACTATGCACAACTATTATAAACAACTTGTCTCCTAGAGTAACCTTCGACTACTTCACAACAACGGTTCGGTTACTACTGATACTCATCACTGATATTGTGTTTCTAATGTACACAGATAAGGGAGGAGGGTGGATATAGATCAGAACAAGAGGAGATTGTCAATGGACGGAGAATTTCAGGAATATGAAAAGATAGATTGAAGACTATGTTATGTTACATATTATATGGCTTGTGATAGGAACAATACCAAGTTTTATTGATGGTTAATTAACATCTTCGACTTGTAGAGCCATAAAAGGGTGATCTGCAAGACTAGAGTTGAGACTGAAGAGACTCATGAATTGCTTTGTAAGATTTATCTTTGGGTTTCTAAGGCGCTCTCAAGTCTCCCGCCGGTATACCGAGTTAAAGTGACTCTACCAACCTCTTGAAAGCACTTAAAATTAAAAAAACCAACCCGATCTCCTTACTCTTCTTCCATCCATGCATTCATTAAACACCAGATCCCAACCGGTTGATTTATATATGCCGTACTATAGAACCGCCTTTTTTAGCAAATCCTTCTGCGCAATACGTGCAACCTCCTTCTGGAATTCTCTTCCCTTTTCCATTCTCCAGTCTTCATCCATTCTTTTCTTTAAACAACACCTATTCCTCCACTTATTGTTTAACCTCCGCATTATTGTAATCAAATAAATATAAACAGTAGTTAAGACAAGATCCCAATGTAATTTCATTTTACTTACTGGAAACTTGTAAATGCTTGTCAGACAAAAATCTTAATAAATGAACCATGTATTTATTCTTAGGGGATATATGTCCCAGAGTACAATTATTTTTTCATTTCATTTCATTATAAGTAATAATTATTTAATAATATCAAAGAAGAACAGAGCTTTGGGTTGGCTTAATGAATATATTATTTTATCTGTGAGGTGTTAAGGAGTTTCACTGTCGTGACACTTTGAGGGTCTTCTCGCCGGTTTCCTCGATGAGTCGCAGGCTAGCAAGTCATCGATTCGGCCTTGGCGTTCAGATGCAGCCAGATGCATGCCGTGACAGATAATTTCAGGCGACATTGCAGTCGCGGCGTATTCCGGGTCTTCTGGTGTACGCTGCTACGGAGTGCATGAAAAACTGAGTCTCTTCCCCAGAATAATAAAAAACAGAAAAGTACAGAAAAAATCGGATTGAGTTAATCCGACAAGTACTAAATGAGAACTCAAGGTCATTTTTCGTGGCCACCGTGAAATAAATTTTGACTAACCAATATTCCGCAACTCTCACCCCAACGTTCTTGGCTATTATCATGTCTAAAAATTATACAGATCATATTTCCGTATTTTTTAAGCGTTAACGAAACAATTAAATTACTTTTCAGCTACTAAGAGTAATAAAAAAGTAAATAATTATACGGCGAAAATAAAACGGGACGAAGCAAAACTACCAAGGTTTTTTTTTTAATTTTTATTTTTAAATTATAGAGAAAAAAAAGAGAATTATTATTATTAATTAAGTTTAGTCCCTAAACATTTTCTCAAAATATTGTAAGTTAATCTGTATGATATTGATGAATAAAGTTTATAGCGAGATAAATTAAGGAGAATTTAGAGTTTTGAAAAAGATTTTGGATTGGATACGAAGAAAATTCAAAGCAAAAATCTATTAGCCGGAAGAATAAGATTTACAAGAGGAGCAGGCAACTAAAAAGGAGAACTGGCAGAATAATTTTAAAAGTATAATTCAGGCATAAAAGTAAGCTACGCATACATAATATTGCAAGTTTAAGCCGAAAGCCAAACTTTTAAGGACTTCTGAAATGAGGTGTATTGTCCTTCATTAAGTCCACAACAAAACTTAGTGGCTTAGCGAATACTCCTTCCATTTCCTCAGGCGACAATTTTAAGAGTAGAATTCTATCTCAACAGTACTCCCAAGTTGGTGATAATA
>NW_027112056.1:1191483-1194565 GCF_000696795.3 Halyomorpha halys
TGTAATTTTAGCTTCCTGATAACTAACTATTAAGTTAGTATATTTTAAGTTCAAAATTATTCTACTTTAGTAAGGTGAGAAAGTAACATGAAACACATCAATAATAAATTTATTCAACTAATTTAGAAAAAAATGAATTTATGAAAATAACACTATTTCATGGATTCATTCCTTTTAATTTAATAAAATATTATTAAAGATATACTATTTTGAGTTTCTCGCTGAATACATACTGTATATATGGTACCTTAGAAACAGGACATAAATGAGATAACCAGCTCTGCCGTTCAAACCTGGATGACGGAAATGAACCTCTGACCACCGCATAGTTCTATATAAATATTGATGATGCTTCAAGCAAAGTAATGTAAACATTATTCCGTTTCACTGAGTAAAATCCCCTCATGTTTCGAAGAGGAAAACGTGAATTAGTAAACCTACAACCTCGTTCAGGTTCCATCAAATGTTTGGTTTCCAAACACAGAGGAGGGTTAACTGGCAGCGCAAGTTTACAGACACCATTTCATGTTTTCATGGTGACACTGTCGTTTCGATTCGTTTTCATCCTATGTCGTCTCAAGTAACATGAATGCTGACTTTTTAAGTACTTTCAAGTTAACAAATCGTCTTTCACACTATAGTCCAGGAGCTATGATTGAGTTTTGCAATAAATCCGGAATGGAACGTTAAAACTTGGAGTAAAATAATATAAACAGCATTTTATGCTATATAAATTATATAACAACATGAATATATTGATATATAGAATTGGATAGATTCAATTTAAAAATTGTATAAAACATTATTTACAAAAGAAAATAAAGAACATAAAACAAAACAAGAAGAGGTAAGAGAAAAAAAATGCTAATAATAAATAAAATATAACTGCGAGTGCAAGAATAATATTTAAAAATAAATAAATAATTAAAATAATATTATAAGAAAAATTAACACATACTTCTTTAAATACCTAAAACTTTTTTTTAGGTTCCTATCAAACTATAGTAAAAAAAAACATTTTTCTATCTTAAAAATTCTATCAATAAAACACTATATTCTGTTGTGATTAATAATACATTAATAAATATATAAAATAATAATATATAAAACATAATAATAAAAAAGAAGATTAAGATTAAAAATGAATAAACATAAAATTATTTAAGAGAAAACATAAATACATAAAACAAAATAAATATATATGTATTTAATAAAATTAATAATTTCTCATTGTTTCGTCGGATTTATTCCTATATTTATTCGTTAGATGTTACCAATATTTAATAAATATGAACTATAAAAGAATTTGGTAATTAACTATGAGATTAAATGGTTTTCTCAAAATGTACGGTATATAGCAGATCTAGTTGGACAATTTTTTTTTATAACCGTTATCCATATTTTAGGGGCTGCTAATTTCAAAAAATGTTTTTAAGGCAAATTTAGAAGCACAAAAAAAAGTTTTTTTTTAAAAGATACTGTAAAAAGTTTTAATATATCAGTATGATGATGAAACAATGATGTTTCGTACCTAAACTAGACTTTCTCTCGTGATTCATCGTCTGAACAAGACTTACAGTTGTAAAGTATTGTATAAACATCATTTAACTAGGACATCAACAGTGCTGTATACAACAAGTCTATGTGCATCATCAAAATGTATTGATTAAAAAACGAAAATTCATAAAATTGCGTTAAAAAGACACCTTACAGTATACTTTTTGAACAAAAAAAAATTAGGAAGCGAAAATTAATTTAATTTTTTGGTTTACAGAGAGTACTACAAGAACGTGAATGTGTATCATCAAAATGTATCAAACTTTAAATTTTTCAAACTTACAGTGCTCATTAAATATTATTGAACTATTTACAAAGTTACCTTCTGATTAGATTTACACTAACGAAGATTAACCTATCCTCAAGCCCGAATTGCACCTAGGGCAGTAGTTTCTTGTACAGATAACATTAAATGTAGTTCTAAAATTAAGTATAATCCAAGAAAATGTTAATAAATCTTGTAAAAAGGTTTAAAGGGAGAAATAGAAAAAAGAAATCCAGCCCGGAGGACCATCTTAATTATTATTAACTTAATTTTCTAAGAACTATTATTAATATAATCCTTAATGACAAACTAACAACTACAACGGTGGATAGAGAGGAAAGGGGCGAGTTTTTATCCCACCTAAAGAAAAAAAAAATGTTAAATCTTAATTTTTAAAATAATTACATCTTTCATATTTTTAACTTAAACTAAACAAGATTTCTTTTATACCTGGAAAATCTAAATGGTTCTAATTAGAATCCCACTTGTTCTTGGAAAATTTTCTCAATTTATTTTACCAGATTTTTCCTTATAGACCGTGGTATAATAGTTTTAGTTGATTCCTCTTAAAAAATAGGAGTTTGTTTCACACTGCATATTTTCTTCTTTGAGATGAATGTTTTATCATTCTGTTCTTATCAAAATTTATTTTCATTAAAAATAATTATTTAATAAATTATTGAATACATTGAGTTTATGTTAAAAATGTTTTTAGATTGTTTGATATGCTTATAACTGAATGGTTTTAATCGATAAAGTTGTTACTCGTTATTACAAAATTTATAGAAATTTCCCCAAAGTTTTGCACTCAACTGTCCAAATGAGCTTGTAATGCTTTTGAATAGAATTATTAAAAATTATAATTGATTATTAATTAAATTATATAATATAACAAATTATAAATAATTATTGGAAGAAGATAGTTGACTGTAGGAAGATAAAGGTACCAAAATCTTTTTATTGTTAACCAACGTTTCGTCCCACTGTGCAGGACTTCGTTGGGCTGTCTGGTTAAATCAAGACTGACAATTGGGTTGTCAATTCATATTTTTATTTTATTTAAAAAACTTATTTTTTATATTTATATTTTTCAAAAGATAATCTAGCTACTAAGTAAAGTGGAAAATAACTATTAAGTTAGTTTGTTTGTTGTTTGTTTATTGCTGCTTAAAGGCGTAAAACCCTCTGGTCATCAACGCCTATGGGATGATAAAAGTAAAAAAAAAATAAATAAATAAATAAATAAAAAATAGAAAAATA
>NW_027112056.1:1194615-1196467 GCF_000696795.3 Halyomorpha halys
TAGGGGCTGCTAATTTCAAAAAATGTTTTTAAGGCAAATTTAGAAGCACAAAAAAAAGTTTTTTTTTAAAAGATACTGTAAAAAGTTTTAATATAATAATATAATTTTAATATAATAAATAAGTATAGGTTTGTGAGCAGCCCAATTTATAGTCCATCTTAAATGTTAAATTCAGTGGAGCTCCATGCGGATTTTTCGGGCAACTTGTTTTGTAACCTTTTAATCTTTATGAGATAGTAAAATCTCCCAAAGCTTCATCCCAACATCTTTTCTCCACCTCACTTTTTCCTGTTTTCCTCGCCTAGTTTTTTTTTTTTCATAACTTTGAGATCAAATTTACTAAATATATTATAATGTACAGTTGTAAATAGCAATAAATAAAAAAGTCATTACTTTAATAGAGTTTAAAAACATCCAAAATAAAAACAACGGTTATTAAAAACGGACTACGATCAGCTGGTTTGTTGCTTGATGCCATTCTCCATTTAGCACATTAACCGACTCTCAACCGTGTTAAATGTTATATCCTTTAAACACGCCTAAAGAAGGAAATATTTCTCCATTTAACACACTTACATGTTAAACTAATGATTATAAATACTCTTAGTGTTAACTTTACAAACATTATCCTTACAGTAAAATTTACATTATCAAATTAGAAAATAATGGCTGAACTTTAAGGAAATTCTTCTCTTTTTAGTCATAATGGAGGTCTAAAACTTGAGCCGAAACGTCAAAATTCGTAAAAACATTATTCTCTCTAATATCAACTACTCTATTATTAATAATTAAAACTAAATAATTAATATTTATTCTTTTTTTCACATTCACACAGCAGTTGTTGATATTCGAACTAGTGAATGGCGTATGTCGGTTCATATTGCAGTATCGTTTATTGCGAAACCTCTGGTATTGCGTAAAAGCTTTCATAAAAACTCCAACCCTAAAAGCTTCACCACTGGATGGCGGTACGATTGAAATATCGCGTTCCGACTGGAAATATTTTAAAAGGTCATCGATAAAGCTCCCAGTTCAAATGTATACATATGCATATCCACACATATTACATACATATATATTGCATATAAAGTTAATGAAAGTATTGGTTCTAAAAAACTTGTTTTCTCAATACCATGAAGTTGCGAAACATCGCCTAAATAAAGTTGTATTATTGACTGATCCTAACCACTCACAAAAAATATATTTATACTAACAACAGTTACGAAAAAATTTATCAAAATATATATAGGATCCGCCTTATACGACTTTATTTCAAATAATACACCTGTATTGTTTGTATAGGCATGCCTACGAAAAAATGCAGTTTTTTAGAACAAAAATACTTTCTTGAAATAATTAATATAAAGTACAACGTGTAATTTATGATTAATAACTATTACAATTAAATTGTTAGTAAAAATATTACTTACAATTGTCTGTAACAGTGTGACCAACTAACTCCAGGTTTGGGCCAGAACCATATATGTTTTGAAATGAAGGTAGGTTTGCTTCGGTTTTTCAAATTCGTAACTGTTTTTTTTTCTAGCAGATAGTCCGTCTGTTATTTATATTTTGTATTTTGTCTGTTTATACTTAGTGTTGTTAATTGTGCCTTATGTATTCATTAGGTTAGGGTAATATGAATTTAAATTTTATGCGCACCCGGGACTGCTTTACAAACTCCGTAAATTCTTACCTCCTACATGTTTTCTCATCATCCGTTCCTTTCTTACTAATAGATTATTCCAAGTAAACCACAATGGTTCCTATTCATCCCTCTATTTTCAATCCGCTAGTGTTCCTCAAGGTAGTATTCTCGGTCCCATCCTCTACACCATCTATACAGCTGACA
>NW_027112056.1:1198422-1198857 GCF_000696795.3 Halyomorpha halys
GAATATAAGAATCGAGCTGTCATTTAAAAATCGGTTCAAAATTTAAATTCATATTACACTAGCCTAATACAAAATAGAAATAACAAACGGACTACAAGATAGAAAAAAACAGTTACGTGTTTTATCAACCAAAAACCTATTTAGTTCTGGCGCAAACCTGGAGTTAATTGGATCACACTTTAATAAAAAAGTGTGAGTAATGTTTTTATTAAGCAAGGTTTTAATTATAATAGTTATTAATCATAAATTAAACTATGTACTTCTAGTTTTATAGTAATTAGTTGATAAAAGTTTTTGATCGAAAAAACTGTTTTTCTCATTGTAGCCCATGACTAAGCAATCAATAAGATTGCGAAAAGTCGCCTAAATAAAGTTGTATTATTGTCTGATCCTTACCACTCAATAATATAATTTTAATATAATAAATAAGTATAG
>NW_027112056.1:1200667-1201812 GCF_000696795.3 Halyomorpha halys
CTGTTTTTTAAAAATTTTTTTAACCCTGATGAAACCATGCAAGGTGGGGCGAAACGTTGCTCATTATAAATAGTTTATTTTTTATTCGAGTTATATTGACCCCATACGACCATATTTCTTATATTATTTATTCCTGATGGTGTTTAAAAATAGAATTTCCTAACTATAATTTGTTTTTCCATGATAATTAAAAAAATTATTATTCCAGTATTCTATTTTGTATCATAAGGAATATTTATTTTATAGATGCTTTTCAGCTTTAGCAACTATACAACGACGAACGCAATTACAACAGTTTAATTACTCTAGCGTCTTAAGGTAAAGCCCGAACTTACTGTGCTTCAACTTCAGTGCATTACTTGTCTCGGCTTTGTAAGTCTTCATTTTCATTAGCTTTGCACAAAGGAGAAGTAAATGCAGTCTGCGTAACCTAGGGCTTGTAATGTTTCTGAATAACTCAATTCAATTAGTTCTGAATAATTCAGGACTACATTTCAAAAATACTACTGAAGTGACAAAATAGTTTATTTTGAAAGTGGTGTAAGTCCCTTTGTGAAAGTTTCAAACGAGCATGGAAAATATTATAAAATATTTACAATTTATTATATAATATTAAAAATGGTGTAATTAAATAGTAAATTTGTAATCATAGCTTCTTGTTTAGTTATTAATGTAGCTGTTGAATTTTCAATGAGCTTGTTATAAACAATTTCATTTCAAATTTCACCTTCAACAAAGTGATAAAAGTTGTTGTTAAACTTACTGATTTTTTTAATCGTTTCTACTTTTTTCTTATATTCGGACTACAGTGTGTGCTTTGCTTGTAATGTTATACCAAATAAACACAAATTTACAAATGATGACGGTGAAAAAATAAGCCGGTTTAAAATATGCTTGATGACATTTTTGTCAAACCTAAAATACAATGACTTAATAATAAACTGATTACATTAAATACCACCTGCACACCGTGGTTAATAATTAATAAAAAAAAATTATTTGAATGTAAAAATGTAGTGCCGTGCTCGCAACTTCAACTTATCACATTATATACGACCCAATGAATTATGTTGATTGTAGCATTGTTCTATTGCTACCTGGAAAGGCGAAAATTATAAACAAATAATTAAATAAATAATAATATT
>NW_027112056.1:1201862-1214258 GCF_000696795.3 Halyomorpha halys
AAATATATACATAATAATTAAATAAATAAACAAAAAATTTGTTTTTCAAAAATTAAACAAAAAGGTGGGAGTGACGAATATAAATTTTGCACCTGAAATGAATAAGACAGTTTACGAAGATGTAATGAAATCGGGAATGTTCGGGTGGTCTCGGGGTTTCCCGTCCGAACCGAATTTTTTTTTCATTTTTTATCTTTTAGTTATTCATAAAATTATTTAATATTTTGTATTTATCTATAGCTCTTTATTGATAACAATGAGAATTGGTTTTTTTTTTCAAATAAACAAAATTGTAAGTATTTTAGAGAAAGATTTTTTGTAAAAATTTCCGTCTACATCTCGAATTAGGAATTTTTCACAATCTCAATATATCCCCTACTATATACCCCATATATAAGTATTTTAAAGTAAAAATAATTTAATAAAGTAAAAAATTTGAAAATAATTTTTTTATCATATAATATAAAAGTAGCATTTTTTTTCATTCTAATGGAAATTTATTTATACTTGAGTTTTGAAAATTCTTGAAAACGTCATTTCGTTGATTTTCAATGTGGTGTAAGTCCATTTATATCCATTAGAAACATATTTTTTCTTAAATATGTTTCTTTATGCAGATTTGAGATGATAAAATTGACAAACTTATAAATCCAAAAGCATTTTTCTACTGATTGATCTGTTACCCATATTTTTAAATTTAATTCAACCCAAACCCTTAAATTTCTCGATTCGATATGGACTTATAGTCAGCTATACTTTTGCAGATAAGCAAGGTCAGTTAGAATTCTCAGGAGAATCACCTATAAAAAGAGTAATACAAATTTTGAGATTTTTAATTTTGGATTTTCCTGTACACAGCAGCTTCTTTTACAAATTCAGTCAGTGCAATCAAAATTAACATCAGGGATAATATACTAAAAATTGTTCACGCCGTTTTCCAATTTCAGACGCTTTTTAAATATTGCTCGATATATTTAAAAATAAATTTAAAATAAATAAAGTCTCCTCTATCCGTTTTCAGCAAATATTTCAGAAGTGATATCGGACTGTCACTTCCTGGGGGTCTTAGTGGAGCAGGTCCGGCCAGGAGGAATGGCCTTTTTTTATGATCTCTTGTGAGATTGTGACACGTCTTATATCAAATAACCTTTTTTAGTTTTTTAGATTAATTTATTTATCTTTTTCACTTTCAAATGTAACGACATTTGTTAACCGTTAAGTTCCCAACTTCTCTAGCCTGTTGATACCTTTCATCTGTGTATAGTATTTTTATACTTCTCTTTTACCTACTTTTTTATTTATTATTTCCGTTTTCATTTCATGTCGAATACTATTTCTTGTTTATTTATACTTTTTCATTGTACATCTTATTTTTATATCTATTTTGACATAGTTTTTAATCACACCTTAGTTAACTTTTATTATATTTTATCTTAATATCTTACTCTGTTACATAATTTAGTTTTTTATACTTTTTTTTAGCTGTAATGAAATTCTGCTAAGTGGTGTGAAATGTTGGCTCAAAACAATTAGTTTATTTACTATTATCTTCCTTTATTAATATATTATTTAAAAAGAATTATTTTTTTGTTTTTGATGAAGAGAGCATGTATATTTTGACTTTTAACCATATATTTTTTCTGGTCTACCCAACATCAATTTTAAAATTTAAAAAAATATCTATAAAGAGTTAAGTTTTTCCAGAATCTCTTCAATTGGAATGTTATCTGCAAATTCCCAGTCAGTTGTGTACGCAACGCCGATAAAATACTTTGCCAATGATCCATCAATTCGCTCCCGATGAAGATAACGGTTAGATTTCATTTTGCTCCCTGGTATAGCGTTCTTTGCGGAAAAAGGTCAATTTAAAATATCTCAAAAAAATTTATAAATGGCATGTTCTGTTTATAATCCATACTGAAACATATTTAAAAACTTAAAAATAGTTTTGTCAAACAATAAAATTCACTATTTGAGAAATATTCTAATATTAATTGTCGACCATCTCTCATTGTTTGCAGTAACTAAAAAAGGTCATAATATACTGTGAAAGAAATTTAAAATTAGCTAAAAGAGAAAAAAAGGAAAAATATTTTTCCTGGCAAAAAAAAATTAACACTTATACAATATATATATATTATAATAGAGTGAAACAGGGGTGTAGAGAATTACCCATTTCTAGATGCTATAAATATATAATTGATAGAAAATTTTTTGGATAAAAATCCAATCAAATGAGAATAGGTCTCTAACTCTTGAATAGGTCATACTCACCTCACGCACTCTCACCTGATCAGAAAACTGCCACCTCCAACGTGCAAATATTGTCAGTCCATTCTTACGATTAGACATATTTTCGAAGAGTGTACTCACTATTTGCCAACAATAAATAGGATAGGACTGACCCCAAATTTGTCAAAAGCTCTCGCAGATGAGGAAGCTAAAATTACACAAGTGTTTGAATTTTTAAAAGCATATCGCCTTCTTTATAAATTATAACTTCCCTTCAATTTTTATTTTTTTAATGTTTTTTACTTATTTTCTTTTTTTTTATATCTATATTTTTTTTTTTTAAAAACAACATAATTATTTTTTTTTATTTCTATATATTTTTTTTTTACTTTTGTCATGCCATAGGCGTTGATGACCAGAGGGTTTTACGCCTTTAAGCAACAATCAACAACAACAACATAATATGCTGAAATATATCTGTCTGCTTGCAGATCATAAAAATAAACATTTCTGGTTTTAGCGATCGGGAAAATCACTAATATAAAGTTGTTTTAAAAATAGATTTTCCCTGAGAATACTCTATTTAAAATGTCTCTTTCCATTGGAAATTTCAAAGTAAAGTGCGCTGGAGAAGAACTGGAAGAGATAAGAGTCGAGTTTCCTGCCAAAAGAATCTATTCGTCATACCTAAGATCTACCAAGTTTAAAATCTAATTTTTGAAAAATCCGCAAAAAAGTCTTAAACAAAATAATGCATTCTAAGTATATATGAAGCATCGACTTTCAAAATGGGAAAAATCCGAATCGTATTACTTTTACGAGTACATAAAAATGCCTTAGCTAATATTATTTCAATTGGATAATAATTTTTATTTGTGATTCATGATATTTAATGAATTTTAATCCTCCAATATCAACACCATGCTTCGAAGGCTGTCATATGTGATTGGAGAGTTTGGTATGCAATTAATGGGTTATTATTAACTGCGAGCACACATGTGTCATCGGGATACGTGGTGGGGATAGTGTTAGGATTGGTAGGAATCTCAGCGATGAAAACTGTATAAAAGATAGGACTAAGGACACTACCTTGAAGTACACCAGCAGACTAAGGAAAGAGGGATGAATAAACTCTGTTGTGATTTACTTGAAATAGTCTGTCGAAGAGATAAGAACGTGGTGAGGATAATGTTAAATTTAAGAAAACGTCATTTAAATATGAATAAACCACACAGATTTAGCGATTTATACTTTTAAAATGTTATTAAATTGTTACAAATTTTACTGCTAAAAGATTTTTCATTGATTATGGTTTGATGAAAGCAGAACGTAATTTGCCTATAATTGACGCTAAAAAGTCAGCGAATTTTTTTGCGTCTATTGAAACATCTATGTAAGTATTTTATAAATTTAATTTTATTTACTAAAAATATTACATGTATTATTGATGCTCAGAATCTAACAATTTTCCTAATACTGATCTTGTTTAATGTTGTGTTTTAAATAATATAACCTCTTATGAACTTGCAATTTGTATATTGTATTATACATACAAAGAAGTGGTCTTCACAAGAATATAAAAAATGTAAGAATTAATTATATAAATTCGATAATAGTTTTGAATCCATTCTAATCAGCTTTAACTAAAAATTTCTTGTAAATAGTATTTTTACAATTGGGTCCTTTACAAGAACGATAAGGGATATACCTCGTGATAGATAATTGCTTTAATAACAAAAAAAAAAATAAAAAGAAGAAATAAATTTTAACAACACTTGCACTGGATAGATAAGCGTACGTTTATATCGTAATGACCTCATGCCAAAACATTAATTGTGGCTTGCTTTTTTGTGCGGCAAAAAAAGGCGTAGTTTGATACTAAATAGCGATTTTATAAATAGATAAAAAATCAGGGGGATTATCATTATCAAATAAACAATATAAGACACATTCTAATAAAATGTAAAATACCGTATTATTGAAACAAATTATATTAATTTATTTATTTAATTTACATTTTTGAGTCCTTTATTTCATGCTCCTACAGTATAAATTCTAACAGTTAAATTTAACTGCTTTAAACTTTTGTTAAATGGTGAGTTAAATTTTGTATTTTAAAGGGCCGTAGTGTGTAGTCTGTAGCTCCGATGGTTGGGGCAGATCTATCAGTCTGATATCTGTGGGCCATCACCTGAGCGTTGACTTTTTTCACTAACTGGCGGTCCCACAAAAGAAAAATTTGACCCCCCCTCACCATGATTAGAATAGGTTGGTCACCTGTATAACCAGGCAAACATCACCTTCGCTGTGGATTGCCTTACATTATTTTTTTTTTTAATGTATTGCAATAAAACCCAAATTAATGCCAATATTAAGATTTTATTAAGTTAACAAGTTTATTAAGGATAACATATTAAAATCATTGAATGAATTTCTTTTTATTATAATAATAGAAAGTTCTAAAATTTAACGCAACTAAATATCTTTTAAAGCACCGATATTTATATTTTTAATGTTTAAACTCTGTCTAAGAAACTTCTACCAATACCAAGAAAAGTATTTCTTCCAATATAAGAAAATAGTCGCAACTAGTAGGCGAAACGACTTTGAAGTTTAAAGGGAGTTGTGGAAGAAACGTAATCCTTGATTATAAGACTTTGGGAGACAGCAAAGACATTAAGAACAGCTGATTGTGTTGAAGGGCAATTTTAGAGCGTCTCGTAGGGCATCAATGTAAGGGCGCAATCAAGAGACAAAAGACCCTTGAGTATTATCTCCGTCGGGGGCGAGGTGTGGTCTGAAATGAATATGGCCGCGAGATCTTCAAGAAGCTTATCTCTTCAACTAATTGCACCTCCTTCTTTTCACGAATGCAAATGTCGAGTCGAGGAAATCAAGAAAGTAAAGCAGTAGAAACAAAAGACATTCTAACTTTTTAATATTATTACTAAATTTCTCTAATAAAATAAACGTTTTTAAAAATAATTACCAAATTGAATTACGCATATCAATTCATATTAAAGTGAAATTTATATATAATGTACCCTTTCCGGAAATATGATTTTGACCATTATATAGGGGTTTCCGTTATTAAGAACTTAATATAAATATAACAAAACAATAAATTATATTATTTACATATCGTTACTTAAGGTGTGATGCCAGTCGAAAAAATAATATTAAATTTTTATATTATCTAAACATAAAATACAAAGTAAATTGTATTGAAATTATTTTTCTGTTATTATAAAAATTAGTATTTAAAGTTTTCTCATAGTGAGAATAACAAATATCTACTTTGTTCCTGCAAAGAATGACGTTTAATCGGGAAAGATCGGGTTGTCTCGGTTTTTCTCGTTCAGATGCCTACTTTTCATTTTTTCCTTTAGTTATTTATAAAATTATTTAATATTTTGTATTGAAAGAAGATAGTTGTCCTTATGAAGTAGATTGTAGGAAGATAGTCCGAGTGGTGTTCAATAAAGATATCAAAATAATAAAAGAAAACTATTTATTGGTAACTAATGTTTCGCCCCACTTTGAGCGGGCTTCATCAGGGATAAATGAAAAAACAAGATATAAACATTTTTAAATGAACTAGACATTAAAATAAAAACATTTCAAAACAATTGTTATGTTTATAAAGTTTGTATATAAAAAAAATTAATAATAACAATATAAGGAACTATATACATGTAGGTGGACTGGAAACAAGTTACTAAATATAACTAGGTGTGATAAAAGTTCTAAATATAATAAAATTGTAGAATAATCCTTATTAAAATTAGTTATAAATATAATAAAGAAGAAATCCATATTACTATACGTAACCTATACTATATATACGGTGCCCATTTGTTAACCTACCTCTTTACCATATTTATTACTAATTTTTATGAGTAATCTCCTACAATTTATTAGTCTGGATCTGTATTATGAAATTTTATCATACCTAGTTATATTTATTAGTGACTTGTTTCCAGTTCACGTGCTTGTATATACTTTCTTATATTGCTAATATTAATTATTTATTTATATATACATACTTTATAACCATAAACATTTTTTATAACAATTACAATGTTTTTATATTAATGTTTTGTTAGAACCAACATACTAGACTTAAAACAACTATACCGACTGCTCAGCCGGACCTCTCATCTCTCACTAGAAAACAAACTTGTAATTTATAAGACTATACTCCGACATATCTGGACTTATGGACTTGAACTTTAGGGAACAGCTAAACCGTCGAACATTAAACGTATCCACTCCTTTCAATCCAAAATCCTTATAACCATAGTTAATGCACCCTATTACGTTTCCAACAGATCACTACACCATGACCTTCATATCCCTTTTGTCCTTGATCTCATTCCAACCAAATTCTCAAAATTCGATATAAACCTTTCTAATCATCGTGATCCTTTGGTTCAATCCTTATCAGTAGCCAAGAGACTTATTTTAAAATAAAAATGGACAATTGGAGTTCTAGCAATGGTCAGATTCTCCACTCAAGTTGAGTGTTTGCGGCTTTAGCGCACTTGCTCAGCCTCCAGTGGCTCACCAGTGATGCGGCGAGAGGGATGCGCTGGGATCTTTTGAGCTCTGCTCTACCCCTCACACGTGGAGGATAGAGTGGGCTCAGGGATCAATTTGTTTAAATATTGTATATAAGAGTGCAAATGTGACTAGAGATTATTTTATTTATTTATTTTTTCATGCACATAGTTTGATTATGTTCATTTTCTTTATCCTTCTGTTTATATATTTTATTTATTTTTCATTCTTATTCTATTTTAATTTAATATGAATGTGATCATTCATCACTATTACCTATTGCCCACAACGGAGTGGCAGATTGTAATATCTATCAATAAATAAAGTTTTTTTGAATTAAAAAAAAATGTTTTGTGAATTCTAAGGTGTTAGTATCTTGCTTTTTTATTTATAAGCCCTGAAAAGTGGAGCGAAACATTGGTTAACAATAAATAGTTTTATTTTACTATTTTTATACCTTTATTGATAGTTTATTAAAGTTACAAATCAAATTTTGTTTTTTTTTTCAATAAATAAAGTCAATTGTACTTCAGACGAAGATTTTTTGAAACTTCAGCATTTAGGACCTATCTGGTATTAAACCAAGTGGTATTTTAATTCATTAAGGCAATTACACATTGATTTACCAAGCTTAATCAAAATCCAAAAAAAGTAAAATATCGCTTGCACATCACTTCTGGCATACGCTTAGGGCACACAGTTTAGGAATCACTGGATTAAAGTATTCGGTACTCGAACAGTGTGAGTATTTACATAAAAGATTCTGACTCTATACTTCTTACTCCTATTACGTATTGCCCATCCCCAGGTAGAATAAAATAACTGATTCTGCAAACTAGAAAAAAGAATCTATTCCATTATTTTAAATAACGTGTTAGCTATGAACGATGAATTTACATATATAGATGAGCTCAGAATTACATGGGTTATTCATGTTTATAAAATGCATATATAAAAAAATAGGGAATCCGATAAAATTGAGCTCTGAAGGCAAAATCGCTTTTCTTATTTTTCTGGAGACTTATTTATGGCGATCCAATATACAGCATTTGCCAAACACTTCTTTATGCTAAATTCGAATATTGCTAGAAATCTTCTTTTATTTAAATATAAACTGCTCTTCTCTATCGAAAAGATTGTATCTATACGTATCCTTACAGGAGATGTGAGAATTTTGAACGTACTTAGAGGTAGCTGGGGTTCCAGAACACTATTTTTTTTTTTTAATTACTTAAACATTTTTTTAATTTTAATTGTATATATTTTTTAAATTCTGAGGAATATATAAATATTAATGTCTAAGAGGTCTATTAAAATTGAAATACTCATTTATTTAAAAAAAAAAAAGTACGAAATCAATCAATTTTTTTGAAATTTCAATGTTTTAAGTGAAAAATTTTGGGTTACATACATAATTAGCAGTTTTAGTTTCTTTTTTTTACCCATGTCGTTTTTCAATTTCAGGCGCTTTTTAAATATTGCTCCATTAAACTATCTTAAAGTCTCCTCTTCCCGTTTTAAGCTAATATTTCAAAAGTTGATATAGGACCGTCGCTCTCGGGGGGTCTTAGCGGGGCGGGTCAGGATTGCCTTTAGTGTTATGATCTCCTCTTGTGGGATTGTGACATGTCGTACATCGACCAACCTACTCACTATATTTGTCTGTTTAAAAAGTATAAACGGCTTAAAACATGGTAGCCTTATTTATTTGAACGGCCCCTCCCCGTTCCAATAATCCACTAGCGTAAGCCAACCAAGTTACAACCTTCATTGGACCCCTCACCTAACCTTATAATGCCAAAAGGCAATCCAAGGTATCCTTAACACACAGCTATACATATAGCATACCTCCTTTATGTATGTACCAAATACCCACTAACATCATTACAGGAGGGTATGAAATGAAAAAAAAAAAAAAAAAAAAAGGCTTATTTATCTAACTTTTCAAACAGACAAATATAGGGAGTATATACAAATATATCATTTTTACATACGTGGAGAGGAGAAGTTATCTACAGATTTTCAATCTATTCTAACCATGGTGCGGGGTCAAGTTATTCATTTTGTTGGACCTCCACTTAATAAAGTGCAATAAAAAAAGTCAACGCTCCAGGACACAATTTCACTCATTCTCCAAAGCGTGTGTATATTTTTTAAATTTTAGTTATTTAAAAAATTATTTTATTTCAACGAGTGAAAAAGTGAGTATTGGACAGTTTGACTAAAAAATAAAATAAAAATAAAATAAAAAAAATAAAAACTCAATATTGCACATAACGTTATAATATTTGCTCAATTAAGTGGACAAGAGTACTTTTTTTAATGAAACGGGGTAATCACAAAAAAAAGAGAGAAGAAAAAAAAAATTTCCATTGAATTAATTCTAGACAAACTTTCCTGATGAAGATGGGACAACTTTCCTGCACTCAGGTTGTATTTTTAAGTGGCGGGTTTCGAGAGAACTGAATTCTATTTTAATAATTAGTAAAAGTTCGAGGGCTGTTCTGGCACAGTATAACAAATGATAATTTATTGGAGGAAGATAGTCCAATAAAGGTATCAAAATAATAAAAGAAAACTATTTATTGTTAACCTACGTTTCGCCCCACTTTGGAGGGCTTCGTCATGGCTGTCTGATTGTACGTCATTATCTCTATTAGGGCTAATATTTCAGCAAATTTTCTCTACTTTAAATAATGTTCCGAATGAATAATTAATTTTTTTTTAAATATTTTGAACCAGCCGCCATTTTTTATTCCCCCCTACCTATACATGGCAGATTCATAAATTTAGACTAGTGATTATACATAGTTTTCATTAAAGTAATAAAAAATTGGGGTGAAATAACTACCTTTGTTTCTCCCCGGCTCTACTATTGTGATTCCAAGGTTCGGTTGCGTTCGTCTGAATTCGGAATCGTTCGGGATTCCTTTTAAGTTCGGTGGCTACGCTATTTTTGCACTCAAAAAAAGTGTTCTTTACGATCACAGAAAGTCAAATGCATAGTTGGAGGATGTTTGGAGATGGTTCACTCGCTCGAAATGTCTTTTTCAAAAATAAATTAATTTTTTTTATAATTTTTATTTATTTATTTATTGCTATTTACAACTGTACATTATAATATTTTTAGTAACTTTGATCTCAGTTAAAATGGAGTGTTACAGGCGTGTAGAGAAACTACTCATTGGTAGCACTCTTATGACGTTTTACATTAGCAGATCTCGTAGCCATCTCTTCAGACGCCTCAGAGGATTGTCGGGATTGAAAATGGAAGCAAGGTTAGAAACTAGTTTGGTTTAGTGTTAGGGAGTTTATAATGGAAGGATTTATATCTGGTTCGGGCTAGATCGGTTACATATTGGAACATTAAGGTCTTTATGTATGATTTTATTTGTGACAAAGTAAGAAGCATTGAGGATTTTACGAAATAAATATAAAATACAATATTTGTTCTGACTATACAATTTGGCTCAATGAAGGCTTTGTTATTTTAATAACCATAGATGAAATGTAGGATTAACTCCAAACTGTAATATCAGACACTTAACTCAAATACTCAAAATAAAATAAAAAGTACTAGAGCACTTCTAGGGGTTGGGGATGTTCCTCGAAGTTCTAATGTCACTGTTTAAATGCATGGAGAGTTCCCAGCCAGCCCGCAACAGGTCTCTACTATTTCACACAGAGTCATTACGAAGCGAATTCATTTAACATCTGTATTCATTTAGCATGGTATTTCTAAGTTCTTCTTATTTCTAAATATATATACTATCATAAAATATATATAATATATATAAAATCAACACGGCTAAAAATAAAATGAACCGGTCGCTAAAATAAACATCCCCTAAGTACCTAAAATAATCATAAAATAAAGTAGTAGATCTCCTAGCAACTGAGTATCCACCTTAACTATTCTGTCAATTTCAAAAACAAATACTTACATTAAAATAACAATAAATTTGGTAAATGTACATCAAACTATATTGTACCATATCTGTTCAATCGCTTACCAGGTAAACTAATAAATAAATTAACCACAAAAAAACAAAACTAAAAAAGATATATTTAACTGGGTACTTTCTTACTTCTGTGATTCCCAATAACTGATTTTGATTCATCAAATGACCATATCTGCCAGTATTTTTTCATATCTACTCATAATTTATTCATTATATTGCAATTTGAATTAGCAATGTATGAGTGTGCTTAGTAATAGATATTATTGGATCCTTGTTTTTATCATATTCTCATATTATATCATTATTGTATTAATTCACTAATTGTAAATTTGCAGCTTTATTTTTCAGTTATTTTTATTATTATTATTTTTTATTTAATTTAGTCTAATTTTTTTTAATAATTATTATTTTATTTTTTACTTATTTTTCATTTCAGTAGTTGTTAATTAAATTATTTATTTTATCACTTGAGATCAATTCATATTTTATTTATTAATCTTAAAAATTGTATAGCCTCCACAACGCCATAATAGTCTAATATTTACGTTTCACTTATGCCTATCGTTTTTAGATGATATTTTGGTACCAACCGATAAATGTACTATCTGGTCGGACCATATTGGATGTGATTTTTTAAATAAATAAATAAATTTAAAAAAATTATTTGACACAACTTAAAAATTTTAAAATTATCTATCACTCCATTATAAATAAAAATCAAATTTATTAGTTGTATTTATATGAATTTACAGTTGTAAATAGCAATAATTAATTTTTTTTTTTTAATTTCCATTGAGTAAGGTCTCCTATTTTGTTCATTATTTTCCATTTTCCTTGACTTTTATTCTCATTTCTCTTATTATTCCGTCATTTAGTGTTAACTGTATTTTTATATTTCCTTTTTATCTAATTTTTTTATTTTTATTATTCCCATCTTCAATAATTGTCTAATGGCTTTTTGTAATTCTAGTTTATTTATAGTTTTGCTGTTCTTCTTATTTATATTTTTTTTTTATTTAATTTTTAAATATAATTAAATAAATTAGAATTTTTTTTATTTATTCATTTATTGACATTTACAACTGTATATAAAATACAACAAACAAATTTGATGTAAAATCATAATGATATGATACAGGATGTAGAGAAACTACCCAGTAGTAGAACTCTGAAAACATTTTACAATATAAGGTCACGAGGCCATCTTCTTTTCAGGCGCCTTGGAGGATTGCTAGGAATGAAAGAGGAAGCAAGGTTAGGAACTAGTGGGTTTGGGTGGTAAGGGAGTTTATAGTGGAAGGAATTATATCTGGTTCGGGCTAGATCGGTTACATAAAGAACATTTAGGTCTTTATGGATGGTTTTATTAGTAACAAAGTAAGGAGCATTAAGGATTTTGGATTGTAAGGATTGGATACGAGAGGAATTCGAAGGTTTAGTGGAGCCCCAAAGCTCAACTCCGTATATCCAGAATGGCTTTATTACAGTCATGTAGATCAGTCTTTTGTAATGAGTTGGAATGTTATACCGTTTGTCTAGTAAGTGCTGTAATAGTCGGAATCTGCTTGCAGTTTCTATTTTGATTTAAATTTTAATCATAATTATAAAATTTATAAAATTAATAATTCTCGGAGGAGAAACC
>NW_027112056.1:1214894-1246069 GCF_000696795.3 Halyomorpha halys
TACAGCACCCAAATCATCTTTTTTTATGTTTTAATTTATTGTACCTTTTTAGCCCTTTAGCTTACTATTTGATTTGTTTTGACCACACCCTTCTTCTTATTATTAATTTAATGATTATTCATAATTAATGTTTACTAATGACTGACACACGGTTATAAACAAAGAAATATTTGCTAATTACCATAGGTATCGCTTGACTTCCCAGAACGCATTACATTAGATCTGTAACTCCAGTTCTCTCTCGTACATATTCAATTAGTTTAGCTGTTGGGTTGTATCAGTCTAGTGTTTGATTACACGTCTGTTAATAGTGGCAATTAACTGTCCATTCGCTTCAGAACTAGAACTGCATGTACCGGTTCTTCATCAGCTTACCAATAAGTGTTATACTAACCTTATGAATTTTTTTTTATGAGTTAGTTTTATTTTAAAATTTCACTTAATTAATACCTTTTATGAACGTTTTCAAAAATAATTAAATATAAGTTTAGGTTCTACATCAACAATGTAGAATCAATTATTTTTATTTTATCAGTAGTTCATGATTTTTTAAAATTATTTTTGTTCTTTTATTTTTTCTATCTATATTTTTGTTTAATCTTTTATTTTTTTTCCCTTATTTTTCCATATATGTAATTACATTTCCTCCCTTAGCCCAATACATCTTTCCCTTTTTTCCCCCTTTTAACAAACACTGAATAAAATTAAATTATAAAATATAAAAAATAAAAATTTTGAATAAAAACTTTTTAAAAAAACTCAATTATCACAATATTATAACTATACCTATTGTTGTGGTAAGAAATCGATAACAAAGTTAAACTGATTTGTAATTAAAAGTTTTATTATTTAATGTTATGAGTGACAGAATAGGATAATTTTGTCTGAAATTGATAACCTGGGCAGAATAGACTGCATAAGTTCTTAAATTATTTATGTGAGCGTAAATTTGTATTTAAAATCCTTGAGGATGGACGAATTGGCCGAAACGGTGGGACTTTTAAAGAAATAAAGAGTGTTTTTTACTTAAATCGGATTTTTTTTTTTAAACAATAATGACCTGTCTCAAAAAATCGAAAATATTAGAGAGAGAGAAATGCTTTATTTCCATTATCAGACATGTATACAATACATATATTTACATGATATAAGAAAAAAAAATTTTTTTTTTCCAACCTTTTCCTTTTACAATCAATACTAGTCTACACACTAAATAAAAATATTTCAATTCTTTTTTTCTATTTCACAATTACATTAAATTTGACAATTTTATTTTCATTTAATTCACGAATTTATCCTCCCTAATTCACCCTCTCAGACCCTCTCCAATAATCCACTACCCACGTTAAACAAATTTATTATCAGATATAAAATCAAACCAAAAAAAAAATTTTTTTTTAAATAAAGTAATATATAGATTTTAAAAAAAAAATGTTAAAAGAAATACTTGAGTAAAAAAATAAGTTTAAAAAAATAATTTAATGAATATTTTATAAATATAATATATTTAAAATTATTAGTGATAACACGTAATTAATACCCTTTTTAACCTTTTTTTTAAATAATTAAATTTAAGCTTAAGCACCACAACTTGATTTGGTGTGGCCAAATTCATTAGTGTCTAATAATATAAGAACGTCAAATTGTGTACTAAAGTGAATTTTACTACTACCAACACCACAACCACATTCAACATTCAAGCGACAATTACTTCACTAAAATCGGATTTGCATTTTAAATCGCACAAAATTCGTTAACTCTAAATGGAATTATTGGTCTACGTTGAACGGCAGATAACGATTCATCGAAACACCCGTAATGCCTGTATTCAGTCAAGTATCTAAACTAGTCCTCAATGAAATAACACAAGTAAGTTGAAAAAAAATTTATTTAATAGTGCCAACGTTAATTTTAATTTTTTAATTATTATTATTATTTTTATAATCGAACTTTATTTATTGAGAGATATTACAATCTGCAACACCGTTGTGGGCAATAGGTAATAGTGATGAATGATCAAGTCCTTACTAAAATAAAATAAAATAAGAATGAAAAATAAATAAATAAATGAAAAAAAAGAACATAAAAATAAATGAAATCTCTCTCAAAATATAAACAAACAGAAGTATAAAGAAAATTAACATAATCAAAGTATGTGCATGATAAAATAAATAAATAAAATAAAATAATGATAAAAATAAAAGAATCTCTAGTCACATTTAAATTATTATTAAATTAAAATATACATATTCTTTTAAATTGTTATTTTTTTAATTATGTTATTTTACTTACATATTTAATTACCTCAATATACGTTTTATTTTCCTCTTCTTTATCACTTTATTTCTATTAATTTTCATTCTGTATAATTACTTAGTTTAGTCTTTCTGTTTATATTTTATTTGTTTGTATTTATTCGTTGCTATCTTGTCCTTTGTTCTTAGCCCTGATTAAGGGTAGAAATTCTGGCCGAAACTTTGGCACTATTAAATAAGTTGTTGTTGTTGTTGTTGATTGTTGCTTAAATGCGTAAAACCCTCTGGTCATCAGCGCCTATGGCATGATAAAAATAAAAAAAAAAGTTTAATAAAAAATAAATAAATAAATAAAAATAAAAAAAGTAAAATAAAGTAAATAAAAAAAAAATAAAAATCGAAGAGGAGTTATAATTTATAAAGAAGGCGACGTGCTTTTAAAAATACAAACACTAATGTAATTTTAGCTTCCTCATCTGTGAGAGCTTCTGATAAATTTGGGTCAGTCTTATCCTGTTTATTATTGGCAAATAGTGAGTACATTCTTCAAAAATATGTCTCATCGTAAGAATGGACTAACAATATTCACAGGTTGGAGGTGGCAGTTTTCTGATCAGGTGATCCTCCTGACTGCGTGAGGAGAGTATGACCTATTCTTAAGCGGGCCAGAGCAACCTCCTCCCTGCGGCTGCTGCGGTAGGATGTCGACCGTTAAATAATTAAATATTAAATAATTTTTTTTTTTCAATTCATTTGTGTTATTTCTGACCGCTCCCCCAGCCATCTTCTCTTCATATAAAAACAATTTTAAATATAAAATCAAGCAGACAATAATTTTTTTTTTTTAAAATAGATAAATTTATATAAAATAGAATGAGTAAAAGTAATCTTTTGTAATGGGTGCATATTTATACTTTAACTTATGGTATATGAAGGTTAGTAATGCTATCATTCGATAGGGTTTTGTAGTTATAATTCTTTCATTTAACCAGTAATATGTACAAAGAAAAAATAAAACGGGATTAAACTATAATATATAAGAACTAAAATATAGGATAAAGGCCTAGAGTTCTAGTAATATTTTAAATGTATGAAACGGTGTGATGGGGTATTTTACTATAAGAAACTCATGAAATAATTCAGTAAGATACTCTCAGTGCTTCAAGCTCTCGCCCGCTCGTTAAATCTTAAAAATTACCTTACTCTATAAAATATTTTACTTTATAAACTTTTTGTTTCCCGAAAGATTAAGTGAGGCACTGGATTTACTCCGGGCTCAAGAAACATTCCTAGGGCACCTCAATTGAGGGATGATCCGAAACAAATCATTAGGAAACATTATTTTCTTTGCCTACGTTTTGAGATCCAAATAATCTTTTATTAGCTATTTTGGTAGGCTGTTTTTATTAGTTATACAATAATATTTTTATTGAATCATTACAGATTTGTAGCATGATTTTCAAGAAATTTTGAAATAAAAAACAATAATAAATAAAGACAAAGAATTTGGTCTAGGATATTAAGGAACAAATTTTAATTATATGTTATTCTTGTAAAATCGGTTTTATGAATCAGTTAAGTGTTTTTCGTTTGATTTTTTAAAATTTTAATAATTCAAATTTACAACTATATTTAAATGAAAATATATCTAGTAAATATGATATTAGATTACAATGATATGATATAGACAAGTAGGTAATAATAATAATAATGAAGACTTAACGAACCCGAAGGTTCGATCTCTGATACTACTAATCGCTCTCATCATATATCTTTCCAGTGATGCCCCTCCGAACCCAATTCTACTAAATGAGTTTTAACGCATCCCATCTACGTTTCGGTCTACACCTCGGACGTTTGCGCGTTGGTTCAGTATTTATTAACATGATCCACTCGTTACTAAGCCCTACAACCTTATACGCCTACAAGTAACGCTATTACTTGAATTATATTTACCGAGAGTAGTCCCCTCAGTGTTGTGTATCCTTCTAAATTCTCCCGTTAATTCATCATTTTTCGGTCCGAATATTGTACAATATTCGAATAATATAAATATTTATAAGAATTTGAATAAAGAAATATTAATATATTAATAAGAATGTATAAATAAAATAATTTATTTTCGAATACCTTGAGGCGGTGTTCATCTCAGTGGAAAGGATGAACTACCTTTTGGAAGTATTATAATTACACTTTAACATTAGAAGGTCTCGAGGCCATCTTTTTTTTCAAGCGCCTCAGAGGACTTTCTGCAATGGAAGAGGAAGCGACATTAGAAACTAGTGGGTTTGGGTGACTAGGGAGTTTATAAGGGGAATTCATGATCTTTAGTTTAACATGTTAAAGCAAGTTAAATGGAAAAACGTATGTTAAATGGAGAATTATTTCCTTCTTTTACCATGTTAAAACGATATAACATGTAACATGGCTGAGAGTCTGTTACTAGGTCTGTTAAATGGAGAATGACGTCACGAAACAGACCAGCTGAGCTTGTCATCGTTTTATTTGTTGTGTTAGGTTACTTACTGGTAGTTTGTGTTTTTTTTCTTTTGTCTTGTGTTTTGGACTTTTTAAAAAAGACAATCAGTAGCCAAACTTTTACACTTCTACTTTTCACTTAGTTTTAATAAATTATTGTAATCAAAACTTAAAAGTAAACAACATGAAGTTTTAAAAGGAAAGGTTACTAAACAAGTTGCTCAAAAAATCCGCTAGGAGCTCTTATGCATTTACCATTTAACATGACTTTAGAAACGGGGACAATAGGGGTATTCATGATCTTTGGTTTAACATGTTAAAGCGTGTTAAATGGAAAAACTCATGTTTAATCGAAAAAAATTGCCTTCTTTTGCCGTGGTAAAACGAAATAACATTTAACATTAGGTCTGTTAAATGGACAATGACGTCACACAATAGACCAGTTGAGATCGCCACCATTTTAGTTGTGACAGCTCAGTTCTTTCGTGTGTTTGTGGTATTCATATCCCTGTTATTAAACCAGAATGGATAATTTTAATGATAAATTTGAGAGAAAAAAAACAATGTTATTTCATGCTACTACCTGAAAATTTGTAAACGCTTGTCAGTTAAAAATCTCACTATATGAACCATGTAATTATTCTTAGGGGACATATGTCCCAGAATAAAGTTATTTTTTCATTTCAGTTCATAAGCTAAACTTTCACACAAATTCCACTTTTCACTCACTCTAGGCATGTTGTAATTAATTAGTTAAATCAAAACTGAAGTAAACATTAACATGAGGGTCTGGAAGGAAGGTTATAAACATAAAGGCTTAACAACAAGTTGCTGAGAAAATCCGCTAGGTGCTCTTATGCATTTAACATGACTTCAAATAGTGCTGCTCACAATCTTATAGTTATAACATTTAACATGGTAAAACATTTAACACAATATCATGAATACTCCTATAATGGAAGGACTAATATCTGGTTCGGGGAAGGTCGTGGAACACTAAGGTCTTTTTGGGTTATTTGATTTTTGACCAAGTAAGAAGCATTAGGGTTTTACGAAGGATTTTGGATTGGATACGAGAGAAATCTGAAGGTTTAGTTTCCTTGACTTAAGTCAGTGTTTTGTTATCCAACTCCATGATTAAAAAAAAAAGGATGGAGGGAAGACTTTGTACAGAATTCTTTCCTGAAATTTATCTTTAAAAAAAATTAAATTTAAGTACCTAGAAGTTACTAATCGCACCAACTTCCATAAATTTAAGAGAAACAACAAAAAAGCTAATTTGCAGCCTGAAAGTGACAGGGATAGCCTTATGTGGAGAAAAGGGAGGGGGGCGAGTGCGTGAAGTAGGGTCAGTGGGGGTCATAAATTATTCCCCGCTGACTTGATTTTTTTTTTTTTTTAGTCCAGGGGGCTACTTCTTTATTCAAATAGCTATTTAGTTATTCTGAGCCGGTCGAGTGGACCCTTAACTTTGTCGCAGCACTCGAAAATTGATCTCATGCGTTCGTAGTCGGTGTATTAATGATGAAATAATAATAAACTTATGACCTCCAATCGCCTAACAAAACAAGAGGAGCGTCAGATGGAGTAGATTTGGTACAATGGAGGTACAAATGACTAAAATAATTTAACAGAGTAAGAGAATAACATAATATGAAATAAATGTTAATTAGAATAGGGATAAAAATGATGTAAAATATATGAAAATTTATATAAAAATGATCAAAGTAAATTTAATTTAAATTATTTAATATTTTTTATTTATCGATCGTTTATTATCGCAAATAATCAGAATTGTTTTTTATTTCTTTAAAGGAAGAGTTTTCTAAACTTCAGCATTCAAGCTTTATTCGACTTTTTCAGCGAGGATAAAACCTATCTGGTATCAAAGAACACTTAATTGTTCATTGATTCACCAAGCATAATCAAGATCGTTTGAAATGGCTTTTTTGAAGAAAATTGAAAAAAATGTGAAGAATAGATTCTATAAAGTGGCAGTTTTTATCGATTTTAGCGAAAACATTAATGTCACGTCCCTGAAATGAAAAAAAGGAAGTGTTAAGGAAATCATAGATGGCACATTATTTTCGAAAAGAATTTAAACATCATACGAAAAGATTTTCACATAGATTTCGAAAAGCTTTTTTTCAATAGTACAATATTAGAGTTTGGACTCCGGACATCTCACTCCACTATCCAGTAATGACATTGATATTGTCTCGTCTTTATTGGAGCGCGGAATTTACTGCAGGAGAGTCTTTCTTGATGTCGAAAAGGCTTTTGATCGAGTCTGGGTCCCAGGACTGCTAAACAAGATCCGTAAATTCCTACCCTATACATATTTTCTCATTATCTCTCCGACAGGTCATTCCAAGTAAATCACAACCGCGCTTATTCATCCCTGTTTCCTCAGTCTGTTGGTGTACCTCAGGGTAGTATCCTTGGTCCTATCCTTTATACAGTGTTTACAGCTGACATCCCAACCCATCTGAACACTATACTCACCACGTTTGCCGAATGATGTCTATTGTTGGTGAATAATGATCCTTTCATTGAATCCCAAATCCTCCAATTTCACATCTCCACCTTTGAAGGATGGTGCAAAAACTGGAAGATTAAAATAAATTCTACCAAATCACATTTATCCTTCGTCGTTACAATCCAAAATCCTTAGTGTAAGGATTTGTAGCAAATCAGGTCATCCATCAGGACCTCAATGTTCCATATGTTGCCGATTTGGCTAGAACCAGATACCAAATCTTCCATGATAAACTTCCTAACAACCCAAACCCACTATTTCACTCTAATCTGACTTCTCCTTCATTACCTAATAATCCCTTTAGGCGTCTGAAAAGAAGATGGCCTCTAGATCTCCTCTTGAAATGTTATTGGAATTCTTCCAATATGTAGATTCTCCTCATGTTTGTATCATGTCATTTTTTCAGTTACAGCAGATTTATTTGTTGTATATATTAGCTGCTCATGGAAAATACAACTTCCTTTCTCATTGCCTTTCCCTAGGATGTGTGTAAGAGTTAGCTTGTTAATTATGGCAACACGTGAGAGAAAATTATTTTAATTTTTAAATTATCAAGATTATAATAGATGTCTCGGGAACTGTATGAGATACACATGGTAATTATTTGTACCTTTTAGATACACTTCGCTCACCTAGGTACAAAAGTATTCTCGAAATTAAATTTTCTGTTGCTTCCACTCCACTCAGCAAACTTTCATTGAATGGACTAAGTGTTATTTTTCGTTTAAACAATAAGTCCAAAAATTTAAAATACATAAAACTTTCCTAACTAAATAGAATTCCCATTCAACGAACCTTATAACGGTTATATAATATGTACAATATATAAGATTTTCCACTAACTTCTGACGGAGGAGTAAACTTGTTATGCTCTGCGCCCGAAATCTTTTCAAAATGGGATTTCCGCCGAGGGAACGTAAATCGAATAAGTGTCCAGAAATCTCGTTCGCTACTTCTTCACCTCTTTTGTACAAGGAGGGGCTTCGCCAATAAATTTGAAGACTCAGCGGCTGCGTTCGCTAACGAAATTTACGATATTGTAACGAATAAAATTATATGTACTTCTAAAACGTGTACAATGGTTCAAATAAAAAATAAATAAGTGATAATAAACTGGTAAGTGATAATAGACATGTAATTACTTGATTTAAAAGGACCACTGTACAGTCAGTCGGATTGGCATAAAATAAAAGAAGTACGTTTGGATTGATGGTTTAGTGGTAATATTGTAGAACAATTTATTTATTAATATCGGTCGGTGCCAAAATAACATTATAAAATAAATGAAATTAGTGTTAGTTACACTTTAGATTATTAGGTTTTGGTTATTGTGTAGGCTGCTACAATTTATAGGCTAGAACAATACAATATAAATTAATTTCTATTGCTAAAACTAATAATGCAATTAACATTACAATAAAACATAATTTAAAGAACTTATAAAATGAATAATTAGACGACTTTACAGTTAATAGATTAATAATAATCAGCTAATGAATTCGTAATCATTTTTTTTTTTTTTGGATTTATAAAATTTTATTGATAGATATTACAATCTGCCACACCGTTGTGGGCAATAGGTAATTGTAATGAATGATCACATTCTTACTACAATAAAATAATATTAAAAAAACTCTCTTAAAATATATACAAACAGAAGGATAAAGAAAATTAACATAATCAAACTATGTGTAATAAATTGATAATATTAAAAATAAAATGATCTCTAGCCACATTTACACTCTTATATACATTCGTAATCAGTAAGGAATGAACACGATTAAAAATAAGAATACAATATAAAAATGAATGAAATTTTTTATTAAACTACGTACAGTAAAGTACATAATATGTAACATGATATATAAAATAATGAACTATAATAAATTTATAACACAAAAATATTAATTAAAAAACAGTCACATTAACACAAAAATATAGGAGCAGTAAAACTAAAGAGCAGCTAAAGAATACTATAAAACAAGAAGAGAAGAGAGAAAGAAATTTATTCATTCATACTGCCCAAATACATCGCGTTACCACATTACACAATCCGAGATCGGACATATATAAATTACATATTTTTTTATATGATATAATATAATAGAAAGATAACATTTTTTTTTCCACAGTATTCTTTTACAATTAATACCAGTCTACAAACTAAATACAAGCTTTTCAATTTATTCCTTTTTTTCTTTCCCCTCCATTTTACAACCCTTATTTAATTTTATCAACAAATTCCCCTATATAACAAATATTAGAATATCAAAAATAATAAAGTAGTAAATAAATAAAACAGCAAATAAGATATGCGATGCATGCAGGCCATCCCTCCTCTGGATGACTCCATTACTCATTAATTTCCATGCATGTGGTGGTGGATGATTTCCAGGGAGTATTATATTCTCTGTCATCCTAGCCACGTCCTGGACATCGACCCCAAGCTCCTCCATGAAGCTCCTAGTTGTGCTGGGAATCGTTGCACGGGCTCCGAACCAGAGGCCTCTCACGTTGAACGTTCTCCGAAGCCCTCACGAAACTTCTCCTTGAGGAAAGAGATACATTTATCGAAGATTTCCTTCTTTTCCCTATAATAAAAAAATATATAAAAATAAGGATCTAAGTATATCCAAATAAATAATATATGTAATTAAACAAACTTATACACACACATATATATAGCTAATTTTAATCGTAATGTATGTATCGTAATCGATTTAAGTGAAGTTAAGAAAAACCTTTAAGCAAATATGGTCATTTGATTAATCAAAATCAGATATATGTATTCGTACAGCTGGTACTATTAAGTATTAAAACGATTTAAGAAATATGGTACCATGCAGAAGGATGTTTTCGAAATTAAGATTTTTGTTTATTATTTCGATAAATTTAGTTGTTTTTTCTATTCTTCGAGAGTCGAAGTCATCCTTGAATAATAAGTCCTTCGGGTCTCTAAGCTTTTTTTTTGTTCAGGAAAAAATTTATTAGTGCACGATTCAGATTAAAAAATGTAAATTATCTATATATCATGTTAATTTCACTTATCTATGACAGGGAATTGATGGTAAGTATTGCGATCGTAAAAAAAATCTATTAAAGTTACATCAGTCTTATTCTATATAAATTAATTATTAATTAATTAATTATTCAGGTTACAGTGAAATCAATACTCAGTGCTTGCCGTGTTGGTTAAGTTACAATTAAACACAAATGAAAATCTCCGAGGGCGATGGTAGACAACCAGCCCACAATCGATGGCTATGTCAACCGTTGACACAAAAGCAATTAAATCTTTGACTAATATTAGTTCTTGTTTTGATATTTATTTAACTGATTATTAATGGTAATAAATTATTTATTTATTCTGGGCCGCATCCCTTTAGAATAGCATTATAGAAATATTTGATGGGCTTCAGAGCCTTAGAGTGTTTTAACGAATCTCCTTTTAACGTATTCTCAAATAAATAATAAATATTAAAAATATATACAGCAAAATAACAACTAAAATTAAATAGTAAAAGAAAACTATTTATTGTTAATCAGCGTTTAACAAGATACAAATATTTCAGAATTAACAATACTGATTAACAATAAATAGTTCTCTTTTACTATTTTGATACCTTTATTGACCGCCACCTGGACTATCTTCCTACAAAAAAGAATTACTATTACATTTATTTCTTTTTTATTCACTCGTTACTTAAGAAATGAGTAAAAGAGGAAACATACAAAAAAAAAAAAAAAAATACAGGCAAATGAACAATTTCTATTTTTTAACAATGATGAAACTCGCTGAAAACTCGCCTCTGCGATTCCACTACACTCTCGCCACCCCGAGCCCATCTGCTGGCCTAATGCCAATAAAAGCCAGGGCACTTGTTGCTTCAACCCTTCGGCAAGGGGATGATTATTCATATACCCCCATCACATAAAATAACAAGAAAATTTTATTCATGTGATTTATCTAACTCAATACGGTGTCGAGTCGATAAATTATTATTCATGCCTTCCAAGCAAGCCGTAGCTTTTTTTTATAAAACTTTTATAAATTAAAATTAAAATCTGTACCACTACAATCCATGAAGGGTTAAAAGTGGACTACTTTGTAAGGAAATACTGTAACTAGACCAACCGTTGCGCAAGGAGGTGATTTCGTCAGACTCACGCTCGATTTTCTCCGATTAAGGGTACCTAATTTAGCTCCAGAAGAGAGTTGACTCACGGTTACAGTGTAACAGAAAACAATTTTTTGTCCAGCCGGATTCGAACTCAAGTTCATGGAGTTAGTAGCATCGTGCCTTACCACAGTGCCAATGCGCTCCATCATAAAACTTTTTTTTATTCCTTTATTGAAATTTACAACAGTATATTACATAATACATTAAGTAAATATGGTCTTAGTTAAAATGGAGTGATACAGGCGTGTAGAGCAGCTACCCACTGTTAGCACTCTAATGACATTTTACATTAGCTGGTATCGTGGCCATCTTCTTTTCAGGCGCCTCGGAGGATTGTCAGGAATGGAAGTGGATGCAAGGTTGAAAACTAGTGGGTTTGAGTGGTTAGGGAGTTTATCTGGTTCGGGCTAGATCGATTACATAGGGAACATTAATGTCTTTATGTATGGTTTTATTTGTGACAAAGTAAGTCGCATTGAGGATTTTACGAAGGATTTTAGATTGTAAGGATTGAATACGAGAGGAATTCGAAGGTTTAGTGGAGCCCCAAAGCTCAACTCCATATGACCAGATTTGCCTTATTACAGTCAGGTAGATCAGTCTTTTGTAATGTGTTGGAAGTTTAGAACGTTTGTGCCGTAATAGTAGAAATCGACGTGCAGTTTCCTGTCTTAGAACTTTTTTAAAAAAAGAAAATTCAAATTTTTTTTGTAGTAAAGTATTTATATATTTTCTTCTTCAGGTAAAAGCGCTTTCCTGGAAACGTTCATTTCTACTTTAAGGATGCCTAAATAACGAAATTCCACAATTTTCATTAATTTTTAATTTCTTCTACTCGGTTATATATATATATATATATATATATGCGCTACTAAATCTGAGGACGCGGGTTCGAATCCCGAAGGGCTGTGATAGATAATTATATCCTGTTATACTGCAGCCCTGATAATAAAAAGATAAAAAACCAAAGCGATGATAAAAAAACTCATATACTCTCATATACAATATCTTATTGTTTACTTGTTATTCCTACATGTAAGATTTTAAAAAAATTCTCTGATTAGGTTTGAATAAGTATGCTGTGTAGCTAGCAACCCAATGATGTTGGACAGCACATCTTTGTTGTTTTTTGAATAAAGTTTTTCTCTTTTCTCTCTTTAACATGCCAAAAGATGAAAATATTTCTCCATTTAGCACAACTTTTTCCATTTAACATGATAGACTAAAGGTCATGTTAAAAGTACGTGGGCTATTGGAAAATATTAATCAAATGAAAATGGTAAACAAAAGTGGACACTGGAGGGCTCCTGTGGAACGCCAAAGAAATGTAAAAAAAAAAAAAAATCATACCATGTAATGTAATAAAAGAATATTTTTTTAAATATCCTCTCACCACAGAACCTGAGTTTAAAGAGTTTCGATCCACCTTTAACAGAAAAAATAGTGCCTATTCTATCAATCATGGATTGCCCTTTGGACGAGAAGACCCAACTAAAAAACTACTTGTGAAGAATGACATTAAATTATGAAATGATGAAAACCTGTACACGATTAATTATTAATAAGCATAATTATGTATAATTAGTGTCATTCAAGGGAAACGAACATGAATAAAAAAAGTAATTGTTCTATTATTACTAGTATGGATTTTTTTATGAACACCACTTCACATCATCCACATGACCTCATTTGTAGACAAAAAGGCACTAACCAACCAAAGAGGAAACAATAACTACAACAAATAGGTCAAACTGTAAACAACTGGTTCTATATAAACAATAAAACACTGGACGACCGGAATCCTTTAAAAATCTTAAATCAATAAAATGTAACTTTCATATCCTTGACCTCAATTATTCCACATCTATTTTAGATGGTTTTACAAAAACCAAAAATTAACTTTGAAGAACCTTTTTATTATTATTTTTTCGCACAAAAATTACATCTAAAAATATAAACTTTTAGTAGGTTCCTTAGAATTCATAACTCTTTATACACAGTAATTAAAAAAATTCAAATCTGTATTGCTACAACCCATTAAGGGTCCTTTGTAAGGAAGTACTGTTTCTAGACCAGTGGTTGTGCAAGGAGGTTAATAATAAATAGTTTTACCATTTTGATACCTTTATTGACCGCCACCCGGACTATCTTCCTACAATATTATAAATTTTATTTATTTTTTTATATTTTATATCGCCTTATTTTTTTAAATCAAGTTAGCTCTTACGTACTACGAACTCGCTCATTATTATTAATTGCAATTTTTTTCATTATTATTCATTTTATAAGTTCTATTAATTTTTTTTTCGTATTTTAGTATTTTTATTTAGTAAATTAAATTATTAATTTTATCGCTAGATACATTATTGTACTGTTATAGCTCATCAATTGCTTATTTAATAGAAGTGTAACCAAAATTTTATTTATCATTTTTGTGTGTTATTTTAGCATCGACCGATTTATGTCATTCTGGTATTGGATGTTCTGTATTATATCAACGATACATTATATCTTGAAAACTTTTTACCATTTTTTATCCCTTGGCACCTGGAAGAGCAATCCATTAGAGGAGATTTTACGACATGGAAGTGGAAGGGGGTGGAAAGACAGGGAAGTTAATTTTAAAAAATCACTTAGCGAGCGAGATGGCCCAATATCCGCCACCCCTCCTAATATCGCGGCCATTTGGACAGGAGAGCGCTCTATATGTCACCCAGGAGAAGTCTCATATAATGCTTCTTCCTCTCTATGAGATCACTAAAAATTCATATTGTTCGTATAATTCATCCACGTTTCATTCTTAACGTCCTGATATTTGTCATCTGAACATTATACGGATCTTGATGACCTGAAGTATAAGCATATATATTTTTTAATATTATCTACTTACAAATATTATTGAACCTACTACAATCTTGAGCAAAAAGTAATAATTTGACCCAGGACATTCCCCCATAAATTTCATATAAACTTTAAGTTATATTTCGTGTATTCTTTAGAACATATTTTTACTATATGACCATTCATGACTCATTGGTGATAGCCAAATTCCGGATTTTTATGCATTACAAAAAAGACAGATTATGCCTTGTAATATGCAATAAAAACCTAGTAAATATACAGCTAAAAATATTTAGTTATACAATAAGACAGCTAAAATATACTATACTAATATGCCTAAAGAAGATTCTGAATAAATTATATATGACATAAGAGAATAAAAATTAAATGAGTTTTTAAAATTTATTTATTGATATTTAAAACTGTATTAAAAATATACAATTAAATTTTATGTTAGTTATACAATGACATGATACAACTATGTGGTAGATTCTCCTTGGTAGAACTCCAAAAAATTAAGTGAAAATAAATTTTTTTTTTTCATATTTTCATACAATATGTAAATCATTAAAACGGATAATAAACTTAATATTTTTTTAAAATATTTATTTATTGCTATTTACAACTGTACATTATAGCACATTTAGTAAATCTGATCTCGGTTAAATTGGAGTGTTACAGGCGTGTAGAGAAACTACTTATTGGCAGCACTCTAATGACGTTTTACATTAGCAGATCTCGTGGCCATCTTCTTTTCAGGCACCTCGGAGAATTGTCAGGAATGGAAGAAGATGCAAGGTTATTAACTAGGGGGTTTGAGTGGTTAGGGAGTTTATAGTGGAAGGAGTGATATCTGGTTCGGGCTAGATCGGTTACAAAGGGAACATTAATGTCTTTATGTATGATTTTATTTGTGACAAAGTAAGGAGCATTGAGGATTATACGAAGGATTTTGGATTGTAAGGATTGAATACGAGAGGAATTCGAAGGTTTAGTGGAGCCCCAAAGCTCAACTCCATATGTCCAGATTGGGCATATTACAGTCATGTAGATCAGTCTTTTGTAATGTGTTGGAAGTTTACACCGTTTGTCTAGTAAGTGCTGTAATAGTCGAAATCAACGTTCAGTTTCCTGTCTTTTCAGTCTTGTGTGAGGATTCCAGGTAAATCTATTGTCCAATGTAGTCCAAGGTAACGGATCTGTTCGACAGGGGTAAGAGTAACATTAACGCCTTCAACCTAAGGCCGGGCGTTACTTAACTTTTGATTCCCTAGAGGTTGGCTAAACAAGAGAGAATGTGAATGTTAAATACAAATTCTATTGTAACTATAGGAATGAAGGGTGGCCGAAACAGAACATTTATGGTGTAGGTTAATGAATTTTGATTGGGAGGATATGAAAACTGATGATGGATGGCGGTGGTGCAAATCAGGAATAAAAGGAAGATGACCTACGCATACATTTCTTTTTCACTTTTCTTGTCCTCCATGTCCCTCCACCTATCCTCTTCTCGGCTACCCGGGGGCTCTTCGGAAGTGTTCTTACTCACTCATCGTTTTGTTTAAAGAATAGAACTGAAGAAAGAAATAATGTCTCTGGCCCCTATTATTTTCTCGCCCACAAGGAGCGCTACTTATTAGATATATTTTTTGAATCTTCCGTTTAAATGAAACAATTAGTCAAACAAGAACAGCAATAATTTGATTTAAAAATGATAACTGATTGACTCTAATATGCTACACACTAAAAAAAATCCATAAATTTCTATCCTGGGACCACATCTCCTAAAAACAAATACCATGAATATAAATTTTTTTTTCATGATATACCTATGAAATCCTAAATATTTGATCGGATGATTAGGATTTGAGTTGCTGCAGAAATAGCCGAAGTTTGAATGAAGTTAAGTAAGAGAAATAGACAGGGAATTCTTAAAGGAAGAGAAACGGAAAATAAGGATTCGTTAAAGTAAGCAGTTATAAGTGATGGAGTATAAATATTGAAATGTAAGCTGCATGGAATGTAGAGGATTGCAGGTTAAGGAGTTCAGTGACATAGCAAGGTTTATTATTTCTTAAGTATCGGAATAAGAAATAACTGTGAGAGGAAAGAGAAATAAAGTCACTACAGGTAGGTATAGTAGCTATAAATAAGATTACATCTGGAAACCACTAAGATAAATCTTATAAACCGGTTAATAAGACGTTTTAATTTTTCTTTACATTCATCTTAATTTCTCTTATTCCATTCCTCTTTAAAATTAACATGGCCTTATTCAAAATATCGAAGATCGAATGTTATATCCCCCACAGTTAATTTCAGTATAGATAGCTCTTAGGATAGTATTGTTTATTAGAAGTTAATTGCCGATCTAGAGATGTTAGGATCTCCACAGTAATCTATATATTTTGCTAAATACTCACTTAAGTTTCCAATCAGGGTAACAGAACATCATTAAAGCGGACTGACGGGCAGAAAGTATTTTCAGCCATTCTTTGCAAATTCTTAAGATCTTGAAAGTTTATTTGTCTTTAGAGATTAGAAGAGGCTGTTACTAAACAGGGAATAATTTATTTTTATTTAATACCAGATTGGCTTGGCTGGCCTTACGTGGTTGATATAACTGTTAAATTTTTTTTTTTTTAATAGTTGATTATGGGGGTATAGTCTCATACAAAAGACACCCCTAACTAGATGCAACGTTATAATTTAAAAAAAAATTATGATAAAATAAATAAATAAAAATAATTATTCTTGATAAGAGAGAAAAGTAAAATTAATAACAAAAACAATGACATTAATTAACATGCATTAAGAAGAACACTCCAAAGTTTTACTTATTTCTATAACAATTTATTAAGATTGACAATAATTTATAAGGATAGATATAATAAATAAATTTCTTTATTTCCTTATGCCTCCTACTTCTTTGAATATTGGGTTCAAAATATTTTATTCGTCCTTCGTAAAGTCTACCGTGTACATATAATAATTATTCTGGTTATTTGTATCAATAGATTTTGATTACTATCATAAATAAATAACGATTTTAAACTTAAGAAAAAGAATAAATGATGAAACATTACACTTTAGAAATAAGATAGGTACTAATAATATTATAAAATAAAGGATGTTGCCCGATTATTTAACCATTTCATTAAGTACATATATGCATAAACAACAAATGTTCAACAATTGTTTTATTATATGTTAGATAATAAAATAAATATATTTTGTATTGCTCGCAAATTAAATACATAGGAAAAAAATTATCATTAAAAATCATCTCAAGTACTCATTGAATTTGTAAATAAATAATATTGCCTCTTGAACAACTCGATTTTCAATTTAAACATATGGTTGCACGCAAACACATTTTGGGTGAATTGTGCTATTATATTTTTTTTATGTTGTAAAAAAAAAAATAACAAAATATAAAAATAAACATTCGTTATATTGGATATTATAATATATTATAAATATATTCATGAAAATAGTTTTATATTCTCATATCCCACTACTTCGAACTTCGGACTCGACAGGTCCGTGCAGGTTCGCACAATGTCCTTTGTTCTTAGTCTAGTCGCAGCTCTGTACCGAACCTCTTCGCAATAATTTTTGTAATTATTCATTATAAAAGAATTTTATTGCATTAAAATATCATCCGTGTTGTTGAACTACCTCAAGAAGTAATTTCTACAATTTAAAGAAAAGGTATACATGAATAATTTAAATATGTACATGGTAGTGCTTGTAAAATTAACCAATTTATCCATTTGCTTAAATGTTTAACATCATATATTAAACGATAATAAAAATTCATTATACTTCGTATAATTTATATCGCTGCTTTGCTTGAAACATCTATAATTTCATTTATTTGGAAAAAAAAACAGTACTCATTGTTAGCAATGATATACGATAGATAAATAGAAAATATTAAAGAATTTTTTGAATAAATAAACAAGAAAAAGGGAAAAATAAATATAACCAATTCTGACGGGAAAAGCCGAGACCTTCCGATCTATCCCGATTGCATTACGGTATATTTTATATATATATATATTTTAGTACTAGCTTGACCTGGTGGACTTTACATGTTTGATATAACAGTTTTTTTTTTAACAGTTAATTATGGGGGTATAGTCTCGTGCAAAAGACACCCCTAACTTGATACAACGTTATAATTTTTTAAAAAATATATGATAAAAATATTAATTCTTGATCAGAGAGTAATGTAAAATTAATAACAAAAATAACAACATTCGTAGACTTAAAAAAACAAAACATTGCCCTCTAATGGGGAGAAAAAACAAATTAATTTGAAAAAAGAACGAAGAGAAAATAAATAAAATAGAATTTATGTCAATAATAGATATTATCGATACCTACAGAATTTATAACAGAATGCCCTGTTTAATAACAGAATAAGAAGTCTAGGCTTCGAGTTGAGGTTGGGTTTCCCAAGTTGTTGGCCACTGCTCCTTTAACTGTAGGTAACAGGGAGTCGAACTTAATGAATTTTGTATGTAATCCTACATTGACTCCATTATAGGAAATTATAATAAGTATGACAACCATATGTTAGGCAAGAAGAACCACACCCAGAGATATCTTTTGACACTAGCCTTTTAAGAATTTGGGAATAGCATCCAGAAAAGGCATGGAGGGGAGATGAAAAAAATCATATCAATAGAAATTCTTGTGCTCACATTTTCCTTTTTTTCTTTCGAGTCTAATTGAAAGATATTGGGATTTTCTAATGAGTAATTAGTACTAAAATAATGATTGAAAACGGCACGCGATCCCAATCACTACCAGTTTTAATTGGTTTTGGGTAATCGAATTTTTTCATTAAAGCTATATCTTGAATGTAAGTTTCCGAAGTAACTTGGTAGGCAGGATAGAAGTTTTCCAAATTTTTACATTCAAAATCAGGCAATTTTAGTGTTTTATCTCACCTTTAACAAGTGTTAATATATTTGATTCTATATTGTATTCATTACTTTAGATTTGTTATGTATATGTTAGTAAAAAAACTGTGTTAGTAACATACTATAATACAAGTACCAAAAATAACATAATACATATCACTTAATATATTATGCACTTTTTTACAGGGGGTCGCGGTCTACATGGAGTGAGGATGAGCGTACCCCACGCTGTCCGCTTGGGCTCACCTGCTATCCTCACTTGCAATTTCCTCTTGGACGGGGATGCACTCTACTCCGTCAAGTGGTACAAGGGAGGTAGGGAGTTCTACAGGTATACGCCGAAGGAAACGCCCGCATTGAAAGTTTTTCCAATGCCTGGTCTTACAGAACATGATGTGAAGGTAAGAAACATGAGTAAAGACTTTATTATTCTCATTCTATTAGATACTTATTTGGGTGCGACGATTCAAGTACATTTAATGTTACTGTATTCCTTGTCTCTCAATGATGGTCGAGGAATCATATAGGTTTTGTATCACCAGTAAACCAGATCACTAGGCCACGGTATTTTGGAATGAGGACCGAGTAAGGAGGAGTAGGAGAATTAATGCATGGATGTAAGATCTGCGATTAAAAACAATATATATAAATATACTAACAAATAATCATAATTGATATATATTACAATCTGCCACACAGTTGTAGGCAATAGGTAATAGTGATGAATGATCTCATTCATACTAAAATAAATAAATAAAAAATAAAATAAAATAAAAAAAAAAAACTCTCTTAAAATATATACAAACAAAAGAATAGACAAGATGAAAATAATCAAACTATCTGTATGAAAAATAAATAAATAAAATAACATAATGAATCATAATTAAAATTCGATTTTTATAGTCACGATAATAATTAATTAGGTGATTCCAAGATTTTTGGGTTAGTGCGAATGTTGCGGAGTCGCAGTTATAGAATACGACTGCAGAGTAGTGTTAGATATATTTTATTTGAGTTTAAAAAAGATGCAGAGACTCTAAATCATATTAAGTACAACTACTATCTACAGACTACTATGTACAAATTATTTCCTAGAGTGCCCTTCGAATGCTCTTTTTTACTAACCTCTAAAATAATAATCTCTCATGAGGTTATATTTATGTGCCATAGGAAGGTGGATTGCAAACAAAGGCGCCTATCTAACACTACAACCTACGTTCTCGATCATCGCAGTTAAAATTTTCAATAAAATATTAAATATGTATTTTTTTTTAATCAAGTAATTATTTGTAATAGGCCACCTCAAATTGACTGTCTTTCTGACGGAAAGCTTTAAAAGAACAAAAAAGAAATTAAATAATCTTGCTGGGACTAAAAAAAATTAGTTTCCTATGATAAAAATTTAAATATAAAATAAAATCAACATAAAACCTTCATAAATTAAATATTTTTTTTTTATTTATTAATATTTACAACTGTATAAAAAACTACAACCAGTAAATTTGATCATAATGACATAATGATATGATACAGGATGTAGAGAAACTGCCCAGTAGTAGAACTCTATCATAAATTAAATATAAAACAAAATTTGAAATAAAACTGTCCTTCAAGGTAAAATAAAATAAAAAAATAAATAAAATTTACAAAATTAATAAAAATAAAATAAATTACTGCTGGACGAAGTCCAATGGGTCGGATACGATGATTTCAATCACTATTCTTCATTAGTTGGTGGGCCCACGTCTATACGGCGCTTCGATTCACACAGAAAGGATCTGACAATTTGTGATTAATTATACAAAGGCGACTGGGTGACTGATATTAATCCATAAAAAGTTATCTGTTGCTAGGTAAAATAATCCCTACTGGCCTTTATTCTAATACAAGGTAATAAATACAGTAGCTTTTAAAATTAAATCTCAATTCTAACGAAAATAAAAATTTAATTAAATGAAGAACCTACGTCTATTAACAAATATTAGCAAATTAATACTAAATATGGCGTTAACTAATTGAAATATAAGCCTTTTTGTTTAAATATGGGATTTAATTGATATCATAACATTTAAAAAATATTTTTTTACAAATCATTATGATTATTTTCTCTTTTCAATCGTAACGAAAATTGAAGGAAATGTATTCAATGTTTCTTATATTTAAATATGTCGCTGCTTGGCACATCTGATAAAAAAAAAAAAAATTATTTTTATTTTGAATTGGAATTATTACAAAAGTAGTACGATATAGAGTGGTTACTTACTCTACTAGGATCGTTCTACAGACTAATGTATGTACTGGCTGTCACAAAGTAACTACGGTCCGTAGAGCAATCTATAGGATAAATCAAATAAAAAATTTAAAAAAAGCATTTTGTTTCTATAAGATGTGGCACTATTTATGATAATTCAATTTTCCTGTCTTTAATCTCTTTGTTTCAAATTATTGTTTACCATTATAATCTAAATTGGTGTTTATCCAGTATAATTTTTACATTTAAATGTGTTTTTGCTATGAAATATTTGTTTTTTAATTATTTGTTATAATATAAAATTATTATTCTTTTTTTTTTTTTTTAATTATCCAACTAAGAGAAAAAAACATTGTGCTCGCCACCTGTTTTCAATTTTATTCATAAATATGCACACAGCTACTTAATCCAGATGTAGATAGTGAAACGAGAGGAGGGGGTCCGATGGTAAGAACAAAGGACAATATGATAGTTGCATAGCAGTATTTTATGAGGGAATAAATTATATTTCCACAGCTAACGTTGTAAAAGAAGATCAAATGGCACATGACAGTTAAAAAGGATACCGATAGAAGCGATAAAAATAAAAATATTTTTTATGATGGAATGACCGGACTGAGTGGCGTAGGTTTATTAAGTAGAATTGATAGTAAGATTCATTATTGCCTTAAAGTACAACGAATAAACAATTTTTTACAGAAAAAAATATAATTGTTAAAAACAAAAAAAATTAACTAACAAAAACCCTTTTTTCATAGACCCTTATTAACAATACCTAATATTACAAGAACCGAGAAGAAAAATAGGCAGTTGTCTCACCCCAATTTTTGATTACTTTAATGAAAACTATGTAAAACTGAAGAGTCTGCCAAGTATAGGTAGGTAGGGAGAATAAAAATGGCGCATGTTTCAAAACCTTAAAAAAACATTTATTTTTCATTCAGAGCTTTCTATCTTAAAAACTACCAACTAGAAAATCTAAAAGAACATTATTCAAAGAAGAGTAAATTTGCTGAAATATTAGCCCTAATAGTAGAGCTATTTACGTCCAATAGTTCTCGAGATATAGCATTTTAAAATGAAACATTTCATACAAATGTACTGAAATATCAGTAGTTAGTGAATCTGTTTTGAGAAATCTATATCTCAAAAACCATTTGACGTACAAATTTCTATTAGCACTCAAATTAAAGCTAAATAATTGTACAATAATGTAGTTTATGACCTTTACCTTCGTAGGAATAGTAGTTTTCATGATATTTGCTAAAATAAATAAAGTTAGGACAATAAATTTGATTTATGAATAACTTTATTTCAGAAACCATTAGACGTACATATAACAAAATGAACTCACAAAATGTTAATTTGTAGTTGTTTGTATAAAATGTTAGATTTAAAAAATATATATATATATCTAGAACCACAAGACGCACATATGTCTGCCAACACTCAAAATAAAGGAAATTTAATTTACTATAAAGTAGCTTATGACACTTATCTTCGTAGGGGCAGTAGTTTTTATGATATTCACGTATGAATATAAATTTGGAAAGTTAGCAAAAGTTGTCCGAACAACTATAAATCAATTTATTTAGGAAAATATCTTGAAAATTACTACTCATACGAAGATAAACATCATAAACTACTTTATAGCTCATTAAACTAGCTTTAATGTGAGTGCTAATAGACATCTGTATGTCATATGGTTTTTGAGATACAGATTATTGAAAATAAATTCAGAAACTACTGATCTTTCAGTACGTTCCATACAACATTTTTATGAAAAAAAGCTTTTTTAGCAAATTTACTCTACATTAAATGATGCTCTCTTAGATTTTCTATTGTTGTTGGTAGTTTTAAAGATATAGAGCTCCAAATAAAAAATTTATTATTTTTAACGTTTTGAAAAAGTCGCCATTTTTTGTTCCCCCTACCTATAGGGTAGGTAATACCTGCAGACTCAGCAATTTTGACTAGTAATTATACCTAGTTTTCAATTAAGTAATCAAAAATTGGGGTGAGATAACTCCCTTTATTCTACTCTTGGGCTCTTGCATTATAACAACATAACCGAGTGTCATCCGATGCGAAATATTCAACGAGCCAGTATTTTTTTTAAACTAAATTAAAAGCTGGTATAAATCAATCAAGATAAATAAACATGTATGTTTGAGAAAGGTTTACATATCATAGTCACACAATGAAATAACATCAAATATGAAGGGTTCGCGATTAATTTTGGACCATAATATTATAATATTTAATTGAGTAACGTTCATGCAATTTAACGATTTAGGAGGAAATAACTTATGATTCGTTATGATTAAATTATCTATATTTGTTAAATAACTGAATATTTAATGGAATTTAATTATCCATAGCAGTTGATTGCAGTTGAACCTATCATAAAGCGGTCTGCTGAAAGTGATTTAATAATTACGTGTTAAAGGTAATATAGATTGTATATGAAACAAATAATATTCATAAAGAGACCATAGGGGTCGTTCATCAAAATCCAGAAGTATATGGGTATATGTTATATAAAAGTCTATCCATTGTTAAATTTATATAAAATACTATTTTAATGATTAGTGTACCAGTGATGCGGCGAGAGGGATGCGCTGGGATCTCTTGAGCTCTGCTCTACCCCTCACACGTGGGGGATAGAGTGGGCTCAGGGATCCTCAGATCGATTGTGTAAATATTGTATATATTATTTTATCATGTTATCTTATTTATTTATTTTTCATAGAGATAGTCTGATTATGTTCATCTTGTCTATTCTTTTGTTTGTATATATTTTAAGAGAGTTTTTTTTAATTTTATTTTATTTTTTTTTTTTTTTTTTTTTTTTTTTTTTTTTTTTTTTTTTTTTTTTTTTTTTTTTTTTTTTTTTTATGTATGAGATCATTCAGCAATATTACCTATTGCCCACAACTGTGTGGCAGATTGTAATATCTATCAATAAATAAATCTATCAAAAAAAAAAAGATTAATGTAAATCATCATATAAGACCATGATCAGCTATTACTTATGCTTACAGGATTAATCACTTGTTAACTTCTCCTAAACTTTCTCTCTGGCTCAAGTTACTGATACACAAAAGTATTCTGTACGGGGCAGCTATACAGTTTCAGGGCAATATCCCGAAACGTATTCTAAAACATACTACTCTGCAAAAGAGCGAAAACTGACATCCATACGACACTTGGATTGCCGACAGTGACTAATTTCACTAAGACAAATCAAATTCTTTGATAGCTTTCAACGCTGCACTAAACCAATTTTTTTGACTATAACACAAACAGGGCGCCCACAAAGGTGGTCAACCAACAGAAATAATAATAATTATAATAATGAACCCGAAGGTTCGAAGCCGATACCACTAAACGCTCTCTGCATACATCCCTCCAGTGACGCACCTCCAAACCCAATTCTACTAAATCAGTTTTAACGCAATCCTCCCATCTACATTTGGTCTACCCCCTCCATATGTTAACCCGTCGTTTCAGTGTTTATTAACATTATCCGCTTGTTACTGAGCCCTACAACCTTATACGCCACAGTGCTATAACTTACCGGATTTAGATCCCTTAGTGTTGCGTTATCTTCTAAATTCTCCTGTTAATTCATCCTTTTTCTAAAACACACATAAATAGTCATAATAAATAAATATTAATAATCAGAAAACATTAATTATACAGTGAATTTTAAAACACAAGTAATCTATACCAACACTATACAGAGATTTTAAGTAAAATTAACTTATGAAAAATATGGAATAAAATAAATGTTGACAATTATAATTATTCTTGATATAAATTGTAATAATAGCAAATTAAATTGGAAATTTAACCAAAATATAGTTGAAATAAATAAATTAAATGCCTCATCTGAGTGTGGGGAAGGTTACAAATAATGTGATAAATTATAATAGTAAAAATTAATTGTGATTAAAAGTTTTAATTTTTAATTTAATGTGAAGAGTTGGCAATTTAGGTAATTAGGTATAATCTAAAAATTTCTTATTAACAAAATTATATGATTCCCTAACGTTTTAATGTCTCGTAGGATAATTTGTGAACTGAAAGTAATGATATGGGCAGAATAGCCTTCATAAAGTTGTTGTTTTTTTAATTATGTGCCTCTAAAATTATATTTAGGTATGATAATTTATTATTAATATTCTTAATTGTTTAAAATTGTTATACATACAATATAATAAAAGCTTTTTGTGATAGATTGTCCTTGAGGATGGCCGAAGTGGCCGAAACGTCAGACGTATAAAGAAATAAAAATAGTTTTGAGACTAGAATTGGATAAAATTTATTTATTTAAACATTTTTTTTTTTTATTCAGGGGTGTGTTTACAGCAATAAGATCATAAAATTCTTACAAATCTATTTCTTCGAAAACGAGAAATGCTACAAATCAGAGGTTATTTGTAGGGTAATTATCGAAAGTGACCACCGGTTAACGAATCGATGTTAACTGCAACAACAAAGCCATGATGAAATACACCTCCATTTAGCACTGCTCTCCCTAAACAGTTACTTTAATGCGATCCTCCTTTATTGCCCCTATAAATTGGACCTTTCTGTCATGCTTCCAACTGCGGCGCCACTTAATGTAACTGTTAATACTTAACGGTCTTAATGACTCTATACTAAAAGCTGTTCTTGCTGGTAACTTTCCTAATCTAAATTAAATCGTTAAAGTTTGAAGCATTCGAAGTAGTCTTAATGTGCAAAGGGTAATACCATAAACGTAAAGTGCATTGTTACCATCCAATAATGTCTTATACAAATTTATATAACACTATAAGAAGCATAATCCAAGTTATCTTAATAATTTAAGTTCGATTGACTGGAATAGTTGTGCAATTATTTAATAATTTGAAGTGAAACAATTCTTTCATTTATACCTTTTTTAAATAATTTATTATTATTTACAACTGTATAAAAATAAATACAACTAGTAAATTTGCTATAAGTTAAAAAAAAAATGACATGATCCAAAGAGGTAGAAAGTATACCTATTTTTTTTTTAAAACCTCTTTATTTTTTATATGGTTACATAACACATAATATAATGCAATACAAGAATATACCTATTCATAGAACTCGAAAAAATTAAATCAAATTATTTTTTTAAATATATCGGGCGTGGAGCATAACAAGTTTACTCCTCCGTCAGAAGTTAGCGGAAAATGGGAAACGGAGTTTTAATTTCGAGACTATCTTTGCAATTAGGTGAGCGAAATAAAAATAAATGAAACGTCGGCATAAAATAAATAAATATGATTTTGTTTATTTATGTTGTTCTTTGCTGACCGCACCCCCTCCCGACAAACTTCTCCAATCATTAAAAATAAAACAATTAAATACATTTTTAGAAATGAACACAATGTAAAATAAATTATTACAAATATTCCCAAAAGTTTTATATTTGAAATAATTATTACATATTTTGACGGGTGAAAAATAAATTATTTCTGGATTTTATCTTTAGGAAGTTTGGTTAGTCAATACATAAAAAAAAAATTTTGAGGTTAATAACTTCTAGTCGAATGAAATTTGTATGTAATGGCTGTGGTAAGAAGAAGTGAAGATGCAGAAATAAGTTATGGTAGAAAAGAGAGAACAGTGTAAAATGTGACATGATTTTCATATTGGAAATTATGAGGTTTAAAGTACATGAATATGGGACAGTGGTCCCGAAACGTTGTACTATGTTATGATAATTTAATACAAATTTCATTCAACTGGAAGTTATTAACCTTAAAAAAATTTTTATGAATAAATTATTTCAAATTGATAGATAGAGAAATGCCTAAACATAACAGTGTATAGTGTACATGTATAGAATAAATTTGTGATATATTTTATTATTATATAGTCGTATATTAAAATTATGGACATAATGTGGTTCAAAAGAATTGTTTTTTATTAATCTTTTTGACTAATATTAAATAATAAAATATCGTATTTACGATTTAAATATACAATGATTTATTATTATCACCAATTATTCTTTATTATATCAGAAAATGACACACATAATCTGGTGTGTCAGTTCACATAACTTTCTATACCACAAAATTAAATTATGTTACAAAAGATTAATTTTTAAAAACTTACTAAAAATATTTTAAAAAATATTACTATTAAAAATCTATAAATTAATTTATTAATTTTTTCGTTGGCTAAAAATCAATTGGTATCAGAGTTAAGTCTCAACGCTTTTTATTATATTATCAACAGTCAAATCATTCATAAGTCAAATCATTCTATTTTGTCATAATTTCATTAATTTTAAAAACTTTTAATTTCAATTTAATCAACTTAACGCTATCATCTTGCTCATAAAATAGTTGATAGTGTTATGTTTATCTAAAATTAAGTTTTAAAAATGAATGAAATTGTGACAAAATATGGTAATTTGATTTGTTATTAATGACCAAGGCAGAATAGTTTGCAAACATTTTAAATAATTGGAGATGAGGTTTAAATTTATATTTAAGAATGTCCTTGAGGATGGCTGAATTGGCCGAAACGTTGAACTGTTGATGATATAATAAAGAGTATTGAGATCTAATATGGATACCAATTAATTTATTTAAACAATTAATAACCAGTCTCAAGAAATTGAAAACATTATAATTTTTTTATTAATATTTGATAAAAAATATTAATAACTTTTAAAAAACCAACAACCAGAATAAAATTTTAAACGTATAATTAAAAGGTTTTAGAAAAACTTTATATATTTATTTTTGTCCTTCAAATTACAGTTAAAAGGCAAGGGCCATTTAACTTTACTAGAGCGAGATATACGAAATTCCCCACCTTTCAGTACCTGCATTAGGAGATCTGTGAGAGAGGCAGGGGAAATATAATTCGGGTCACTGGGGTAGGCCGGGTGGAAATACCGGCTGCCCATGAAGTAATATTGAAGGCCCTCAGGAATCCTCAGAGGAAATAATTGCGCCGGGCCGATGGAGGAGTGATGATGAGGATTCCACGGGAAAAGGGAGCGACTGGTGGATTCTACCCTTCCCTGCGTTCCAGTTTTGCATGGAGGAAAAAAAAAGAGGGTAAAACATTATCTAACATAATTAAAACCAATAAAATAGCAACTCCAAACGGTGAAGAATTTAATTACATGCGAAGATCACTCATTTGATCCTCTCAGTATGAAGAGAGAGAGGGACCTGATACCCCTTGCCAGAAAGTAATTAAAAAGATTCTCGTCATGAAAAAAAAACTGTTCTTTGATCCATTGATTAATTTATATATATGAAATAAACTTTTTTTCCTTTTATAAATATCTGAAATGGAATATTAGAAGTTTTAAAATCATCTACATCACTGTTAACGGTAAATGTAATTTGAATAACCCATGTACCACTTGGAGGAAGGAGAATAATGGAGGGGGTAAGCTGAGAGAAAAAGTGAAGCCAAAAAGGCAGACCTTATGATGGACTCCGAGGGCGTAGCAGTAGAGTTCAGACCCAAACCGCCTTCTGTTTCATTTTAGATTATAATGGAGGAAATTCTTATTAATTTCAAAGCTCTTGGTACGTAGCCGAATCCCTACGTGTTGGCTTCACTTTTGCTTCTCACTTATACCACCCATTGAATAATTGGGGTATTTCAAATAATAAAAGGAATTACATAATGATTAGAAAATAACTAACATTATAGATACATAAATATTGTTGAATGAAAAATAAATATTAAAATTAAAAAAGAGGAAAGAACAAAAAAGAAAATATTTATTAAAATCTAAAAAAAAAAAATTAACATTTTTATATTACTCCTTTTGTTTGATATTACTTTATATTTTATTTCTTTAATCATGTTTTTTTCTTACATATTTAATTACTTATAAGTCTTTCTCCCCACTTTTTTCAAAACATTAGTTTTAATAATTATAAATAATAATTATTTGATTAGTTAGTTGTTTTATTATTTTCTGATCATTCTGTAATTCATTTTATTCATTAAGGTTGTTATCTTGTTTTTTTTGTTCTTAGCCCTAATGAAAGAATGAAATACTGGCCGAAACGTTGGCAATGTTACCTTAGTTTTTACTTATTTATATTCTTCGCTGACAGCACCCTTAACCATCTCATTTATTAATTTTGTCGAGTATCGACATTTGTATATCGATAGATTACTTCACAGTGGTAATGAGTGCATTTCCACTAACTTTTCAAACAGTACCATTAAAGATTCTCACTTTTAGGAAAATTACAACTTTTCAATGATTTTTCGGATGAATAGATTTATATTTTATACTTAGATCTGTTCAGTCATAAACGGACGGAATATATTTTGAATAAAAATAGTATAGTTAAAGTTTGTTTTCTTCCCTTTGCCAGGGAACTGACACTTCACACTGTTTCGACTCAATAAATACAATCTGACAAAAAAATAAGAAAATAAAATAAAAGTGTTCTATTGAATAGCTTTTTCCTTCTCCCGTCCGGGAACAACTTGCCCCAGTACAAATTTCTGCGACAGTTTCTTATCCGCTGCCCTTCTATTTTAAAGAAGATTTTGTTACATGAAAACCTTTCTTTTTTTAAATTTTAATAAATCTATTCAATTTCGAATACGCGAATACATTTCAATATTTAAAAAAAAAATGAAGTCTACATTAATTGGACGTTAATGCAATATGAGTAACAGTAAACACGGGGTAACGTGTTTTTTTTTCCATAAAAACGTTTATTGTTTTAAACATTTTTTTTTTATTTTTAAAACTATGTGTGTTTTAATTTAGTTAATGTACCAAAAGAGAAAAATAAAATCCAAACAGCTGCTAGAAAATGGCTTTATAATTAATAAAATATTGGTCGGTCTCCATATTATAGTAATTCATATTATGTTTCTCTTGGCAAACGCTCTAAACTTCCCATTCACTACAAACAATTATTATACACTACGATAATCAGACCAATATGAACATATTCTACAACAGTTCTTAAGAGTATATACGTTTTAATTTAGCTAATGTACTGAGAAAGAAAAAAAATTAAAAACACTGCTAGAAAATGGCTTCAGAGCTAAACAAATTTTGATTCATTTTAAAAATTAATAATGGAATTGTATTTATAATTACTATGATTTAAAATACTAATTTGCATTGCATATAATACTCATTCCAAATAATATACTTTATAGGTATATACTATTGAAAATAATTGTAAATATATATATATATATTATAAAAACTGTTTATTGTTTAAAACATTTTTTTTAATATTTCTAACAATAGGCAGTTATAAAAAAATTATAGTAAATTCTATAAAATCGAAAAATCAGAAAAATAAAAATATAAAATTAACAATGGACATAAATTTTTTTTTAAAGTTAATATAAAAAAAAGATTTAAAACGCTGTTAGAAAATGGCTTTATAAATAATCAAATTTTAATTAATTCCAAAAATTATAACGTAATATATTTATAATTACTATGATTCAAAATTCTAATTTGCCATGCATATAATACTTATTTCAAATAATATACCACTTATATAGGAAAATAATGTTGAAAATACTTGCTAGAGATTTTTTTTTAAAATTATTTATTTAATTTAATTTACAACTGTACAAAATAATACAATAGGTAAATATGTAGTATGTTTCATATACACTTGAAAATCTTGGGAAGGAACCACCCATTGG
>NW_027112056.1:1246529-1247131 GCF_000696795.3 Halyomorpha halys
AGCAATCGGAATCTACGAGCAGTTTCTTGTCGTTTCAGTCTTGTGTGTGGATTCCAAGTAAGTCTCTTGTCAAGATGGAGTCCTTAGTATCGAATATGTTCAACAGGCATTTGTTAGAGATTGAAATTCAAAACTTTAAACATAATGTATCAATATATAGAATATTTAATGAATTATAAATCTATTACTTCATCATTATTCAAACAAATGAAAGTCCGTATCGGAAATCTAGAGGTCCTAGTACTTTGTTAGGAAGCACTGTTTTTTTCAGAACGGTTGTACAAGGAGGTGTTTTTTCAAGATTATGTTCAACTGCCAGATTCTGGCACTATTTACTTCAACGTAGCGGTTTTTTTTTAAAATTAATATTGATGTAAAAAATATGGTATTTTCTATGAGAGCTATGTTAGCAAGACGGGTAACAGTAAAACAATAAGGAAAATGGCAGGCTTCCTTGGAATCATGTACGTGTCTATCTGACAAAATAAGTAGGGTCTATCTCAAATAAATATTTTTTATTTCGTTTTACCACTATAAAGTAATTGTATTTTTATTATTACTAGTTATTATTATTATTTTTTTTTTTTTATACAAAGCTAGTT
>NW_027112056.1:1247276-1261957 GCF_000696795.3 Halyomorpha halys
AAGATGTTTATATAAATATATTTAATAGGAAACATTCTATAAAATAAAAAAAAAATTAGCTGAGAGTTCTTATCAATAACTCAATATTGATATAAAACCATTTAAAAAAAATGGATTTGAAAGTTTTCCAAAATGGATTTCAGATGCGTTCGGCATTTACAAGAATTATCACTAGTTTATGTGCTTTAAAATGCTTCTAAACCAGATTTGAATGTATGTGGTATTAGTACTCATTAAACCTTATAAGTAATATTAATGACTGTTTATAAGAAAAATATAAAACATTTACAAGATTGGACCGAAAAAGATCCTCCTATCTACGTCTTGGTCATGATGTAAGATTTTATTAGCCCTGGCGTTGAATGCTAATAACCTTTTAATTGATTCCATCATGTAAGCCTTGTAAATCCTTACTTTCCGATTTTGTTTTTATAGTAGACTAGAAAAGAATAATATTGTGTGATTCTCGAATAATTATTAGAAAACTGATTTATGTTTGGAATCATAAAACTTTGATCAACTTTTTTTTTTCAATTCATGTAACATGCAAGACATGATATGAACTTAGGACTTAGAACTTAAGAGCAGTAAGATAAAATTCAAGACTTCTCCATGCCTCAACTCAGACTTGAAGGCGGCAGCACATCACAAGAAAAAAATATGCGGTCGATGTCAAAGTAGACCAAGCCTCATGGGATCTTTTATTTTTTTTTTAAGAAGAGCTTTTTCGTAAATCTAATATGCATGGATCAAAATTTTTCATGAACTCAAATAATGTCCTATCCCTTAGGTCCGTTGTATTTTTCCATTATAAATATAAAGTGGGACCACCTTTATTTATTTATTGTTCGGGCGCCATAGATAGTAATACACTATTGTGAATTTTTTTAAGTTTATACATTATACTGTTTTATTATCATTTAATGTCTTCAATTTTTTTAAAGATTATACTGCATGTATGAATACTTATTTCCCTTGATTGTGGCAGCTTTTATTATTATTCATCGATAAAATATAAATTTTTTAAAGTTTACAAATCCATAAGTATCTAAGATTTTTTTTTTGGACAGATTTAAAAAAAGGTTCGATCTAAAAATGGATTAGATTTTATTAAAAATGACAATTTCGGTAATTAAAGCAGCAAAACTTGTTCAAAAATATATATCCATGAGTATTATACTTCTGTATTTTGTTAACTCAAAGAGATGTTAAGTGCGAAATGTTGAGTACTTCCCTAATTAATGAGTCACTTCAAGCAGCCTACTTAGCATAATTCAATTTTTCAAACTGAAACAGTAGAAGATAATGGAATGACTATGACATGGATCCTTGCGGAGATATGTCAGCAATTTGAGACGGAGGCTGACAGCATGTTGTGTAGAATATCTCAAATTTTTAGTTCATCTAATTTATCTCGTTTTACTTCTTCTTCTTCGATGGAGTTACTACTCAAGACATCAGTCTTCCCTATTTCGTACTTCTGCTCTCTAATATTGTCACTCAATATATCACAATAGATAATGAAAGACACTTATAAAATAAAAATAAAATTTCTCTTATTAAAAAAATAAATAAATGAAAATATATTCCAACTACTTCATCTCTTACTAAACAAACGGTGCTGTAATAGTCGAAATTGACGAGCCGTATCCTGACTTTTCAGTCTTGACTGAGGATTCCATGTCAGCCGTTTGTCCAGATGCAGCCGTTTGTCTAAATAGCGGATCTGTTCTACAGGGGTAAGAGCAACATTATCTAAGGATAATGTAGTATAATCGGTAGGTTTACGACGAAGGATAAATGTGATTTGTTGGAATTTATTTGTATCCTCTAATTTCGGCACTATTCTTCGAGGGTTGTGATAAGAGACTGGAGAGTTTGCGACCCAATACTTTCGAATGTAGAATCATTTAAAAAAAAAATTAAAGCTGTGACCCTCTTTGTCCTCCACTTATAAGTTTTGAATTGTAAATTTGACAACGCTGGTGTTCCTCAAGGTAGTATCCTCGGTGCCATCCTCTACACCGTCTATAATCTTAACACTATCCTCACCACGTATACCGATGACATAGTGTGCTCGCAGTTAATAATAACCCTTTAATTACATCTCAGTCCCATATCACAACCATCGAAGAATGGTGCCGAAATCCGAGGATCAAAATAAATCCCATCAAATCACCTTTACTCTTTGTCGTAAACCTGCCGACTGCCCTACAGTATATTTTGATAATGTTGCTGTTACCCCTGTAGAATAGATCCACTACCTTGCACTATATCTGGAGAATCAGCTAACTTGGAATCCTCACACCAGACTAAAAATACAGGAAACTATACGTCGTCTAGTAACTCTACGTATTTTTCATTAAAGTAATCTAAAATTGAGGTGAAATAACTGACTTTTTTTCCACCGAGCTCTTGCACTATGTGTAAGTCAGCTTCCCAATAGTTGTTAGGAATATTGGTATCGAACTATCGCTATACCCTTTCATTATATCTCAAACTCTCCAGTTCCATATCACAACCCTCGAAGAATGCTACCGAAATTGGAGGATAAAAATAAATCACATTTACCCTTCATCGTAAACCTACCGATTGCCCTACATTATGCTTTGATAATGTTGCTCTTACCCTTGTAGAACAGATCCGCTATTTAGGGCTACATCTGGCAAAACGGCTTACATGGAATTCTCACACAAGACTGATAAGTCAGTCCCGTCGATTCTGACTATTACAGCACTTACGAGCCCACTCGTACTAGACAAACGGTTTATACTTCCAATCTATTACAAAAGACTGGTCTACATGACAAGAATAAGGCCTATCCCGACACAAGGAGGTGAGCTTTGGGGCTCCACTAAAACTTCGAATTCCTCTCGTATCCAATTCTTACAATCCAAAACCCTTCGTGAAATCCTCAATGCTCCTTACTTTGTCACAAATTAAATCATCCATAAATACCTTACTGTTCCTTATGTAGCTGATCTAGCTCGGATCAGATATCAATCCTTCCATTATAAACTTCCTAACTACTCAAACCCATTAGTTTCTAACCTTGGTTCCTCTTTCAATCCTGACAATCCTCCGTGGCGCATGAAAAGAAGATTGCCTTGAGACCTTATATTGCAATAATGTATTTAGAGTGCTACCAGTGGTAGTTTCTCTACATATCTGTAAATAATTTGACTTAGATCCTCTCGTTTTTTAAATGTTTTGAAATATATTTATTGTTGATAAAAATTATGATCTATCTGTTAATATTTGGTCTTACTCAGTTGGTCTATCTGACCTTTGAGAGGGAGAGGGAGAGATGGAGTGAACTGTAGTTAAGTGCAGCTTCGGTAAGCGCCCCCACATAGGTGCGCTATGTTCGAGTATTGCTTCGACTGCATTCAGCTGTGGTCAGCATAGTTCTATTTAGACCTGTGCAATGACCTTTCTCTTCATTGCTGCTGTCTGGTCGCCATCGATTATCCTTAATTAATCATATAATTATTCGTAGTTGAAATAAAATATAATCCGCTTCATTTAATATTAAGATTTTCTATCAGGATATATATATATATATTTTAAAGTCACTATACACAAAATAAAAACTTTTTAAATTAAAGTTAATTAAATTTTTATGAGTTCCTGTCGATTTGATACCTATAACTACTCATATATAAGTGAAAGCGATAGTAATTTTACTAACAACTATCGAATGTGGTGTGCATCAAGACAATTCTCACACTCACCAAATGTGCGACTCTTTTTTTGAAACGAAATATCACTGGTGATGGAAAATAAATCTAATAAAAAAAAAATGTATCACGCAATGATGAACCAATATAATGCATCAAATCTATTTAATGTACTATAAAGTAGTTTATGACGTTTATCTACGCAGGAGTAGTAGTTTTCATTATATTTGCCAAAATAAATTCACAAAATATTGATTTCTAGTTGTTCAAAAAACATTTTTAATTTATGAAAAATTATATCTCAGGAATCATAGTACGTACAGATATATGCTAGCAGTCAAATCAAAGGTAATTTAATTTACTATAATATTTTGTCCAATCAACTAGAAAACAATTTATTTTACCAAATATCATCAAATCTACTACTCCTACGAAGATCAATGTCATAAACTTACTAATATTACTAACAACTATCGAATGAGGTTTGCATCAAGACAATTCTCACACTCATCAAATGTGCTACTCTTTTTTGAAACGAAATATCATTGGTGATAGAAAATGGATCGGATAAAAAAAACGATCACGCAACGATGAACCAGCATAAACCAATGGGAAGCTGACTTCCACATAGTGCAAGAGCCCGCTTGAAAAAAGTCATTTATTTTGCCCCAATTTTAGATTACTTTAATGAAAACTACGGATAGTTACTAGACAACGTGCAGTTTCCTGTCATTTCAGTCTGATGTGAGGATTCCAAGATAGCCGTTTCTCCAGATGTAGTGCAAGGTAGTGGATCTGTTCTACAGGGGTAAGAGCAACATTATTAAAGTATACTGTAGGGCAGTCGGCAGGTTTACGACAAAGAGTAAAGGTAATTTGATGGGTTTTATATTGATCCTCGGATTTCGGCACCATTCTTCGAGGGTTGTGATATGGGACTGGAGAGTTTGAGATGTAATTAAAGGGTTATTATTTACTACGAGCACACAAGTGTCACCGGCTTTATAGACGGTGTAGAGGATGGGACCGAGGATACTATCTTGAGGAACACCTGCGTAGTCAAATTTACAATTCAGAACTTATAAGTGGAGGGCACAGAGGGTCTCCGATTTAATATTTTTTTAATGATTCTACATTCAAAAGTACTGGGTTCGTTCATTAGACAGATTTAAGGCAAAAAAATCTTGTGTAGTGCAAGCATCATACAACTTTCACGTTACACATTACATGCGTCCACAAGTTTGTGTAGATATCTGGGCTTTTGTTATCTCTATTTTTATGAGTCGTCATAAATTCATAATCACCTTATTATTGTATATTCAATCAATCTAGCCTGGACCAGATATAAATCCGTCCTGTGTAAAACTCCCTAACCACTCAACCCACTAGTTTCTAACTTTGCTTTCTCTTCCATTCCTGACAATCCTTCCAGGCGAAAGAAGATGTCCTCGAGACCTAATGTAGAAATGTTATTAGAGTGAATGGTAGTTCTTTTACGTGCCTGTATCAATCCATTATGATCTTACATCAAATTTACTAGATGTATTTTCATTTAAATTACAGTTATAAATATCAATAAATAAATAAATTTTAAAAAAAGAAGTGTTACTCGAAGTAGGAATTAAAATTATTGACTTGTTTCTCCAAAGAATACAACAATTTAAAAAATTATAATCACATGAGGTAATCGGAAAACATCGGGCGGTATCGGATTTTCCCGTTTGAATCGGATTCCTGATTTTTTCCTGGTTTACTTATCATAAAATTCTTTATCATTGTGTATTTTTTGGTTGATTATTATTGCTATTTACGAGAACTGGTTATTTTTTTTCAAATAAACAAAATTTAAGTTACTTTTAAAGAATTTTTTTTTTTAATTCTGCATTTAACCACTGTCAGACTATTTCAATGTGTATAAAACATTTCTTTTTTTTTTTTTTTTTTCATGCACGCCCTTTCACACACATATACACAGACCATTTTACGAGACTTAGTTATTTGGACTGAGGTGTCCAGCATCATATATTACCTCTATTCAACAACTTCATAATAAATTATCATACAATATATAATTAAAAATTTATATATTTGTCATGCATATTATTAATACATAATTATACCTTTAATTTTTTCTCCTTTTTATAGGACATAATTCGACTTTTATAGGTAATAATTCGAAAGTTTTCGCCATCGTAATACCTCCTATATATTAATATTCCATGTAAGGCAACTGAAGGAAATATATACAAATTTCAAAAAATAATATTTATTCCATAATTTTTTAGTTTAAATCTATAAAAAAACACAAACAAACGTGTTTTTGTATTATTTTTTCGAATAATAAACAAAATCGCTAAACATTTTAATGAGTTTGGGTCTCTGGAAATAACAAAAAAAAAATTCAGTCACTTCGGATAAAGAAGGTAGAAAAACGTTTTAAATCAAGTTTATATTCATTTTCATTTCCCAGAAAACCTTAAATTCTAGTTTTCCGATTTTAGGTTTCCGATTCTAGTTTACGTACCGTCGAAGCTAGTATTAATTACAAACTCAACTCCCACAGACAATGTGGAATCCTGGAACACCGCAGTACGATCCACCGTATATTAAAACTTCAACAAGATGTCTCTGATTCATTTATAACAAACACAATAACAGCCTATATCGACATCAAAAAGCTTTTGATATGGTATGAAAGAGGTTAATAATTGATTTTCATAGCGTCGGGTATTTTAATAAATTTATAACTAATATTATATTAAACTGTCAATTTCATGTTCGGATTGGAAAATACCTTTTCAAAAATAATAACCCCAATAAATGACCCCTCCCCCCATATGTGGTATAGTGATGTTCCGCAGGGAAACGTTATTAGTCCAATTTTTTTAAAAATAGCCATCGACAAATATAAACTATCACTCACGAAACACTTTTAAAAAAACTTTATTGCTTTAATACATTACAAGAATTATGAAGAATATGGCTCAGTAGCACTTGTTTTATAAAAAATTGTTTATTAATAAATTAAACTGTCTCATTGATAAAATTTAAACCTTTGTATATATGAATGAATAAAAAAATAATTTTATTCTAGGACATATGTCCCCTAAAAATAAATATATGGTTCATACATTAAGATTTTTTTCTGGCAAGCATTTACGTGTCCAGTAAGTTAAGTGAATTTACATTGGGACATTAAACAACATTGAAATTACATTACATATTGTATGTTAAAACTCTACTTCAACTTGGATGGAGCGAATCGCCGAATTTATTTTGAGCCTTTCAGAACAGAGCAAATGAGGTTCCGATGAAAAGATAATATTGAATCCAACCTTCTTCATTTACATATCAATGGAACACAATAAAATGGCATTGGACATCTCCCCTTGCTATTTTTTTATTTTATTACTATTTTTGTTTATATTGCGATTTTCGTTTTTATTGTTATTTTTCTAATTAATTAAAAAAAACTTTTATTTATTTTTTTTATTATTATGAAAAAATTCCCTAACCTTACAATTTATCTTCCAATAACGCCTGCCATAAACTATAACAATTTAGGCAGAACATTTGGCACCTCCCTCCACATATCTTTGATGCGACTTATTTGGCCCAAAAGACTTACTACCTTTCACACACGGAGGATTAAAGATCAATTCGGATCTTTTGTAAACAAAATATTTGTTTCTTTTTGAACAAAACGAAACCTATAGTTCTGATTGCATTAGATGAGTTTAAACATAAAAAATACAAGTTACTTTAATTAAAGTAGGGCAATAAAAAAGTCTGATTATTTTTTAGTGTACTTTAAAACCTTTACTACATTTTTTCAAAAAAATTATAAATTTTTTAAAATTGGTTTATTGGAATTTATTCTGTGAACAGAATTTTTTTTTTTCCTTTTATTTTGAGGAAGAAAAGTACATACAATTAAACAAGAACATTTTTCTCAAGAACATAATTATAACAATGTTACAATTAATATTGTCAAAGAAAGAACTTACCAATTAACTTATGAAGTAAAAAGAGATTACCAAAAGTGTTTTCCACACATTTTTACACCAAAGGAGTTTTGCCAGTGTAAAATTGAATAGAAAAAAGTTTGATAATCGACTCGAATAAGTTCAACTGCTTTCCTAAGTCCAACTGCCTCTGGGAGCATTACTATTAAGCTTTTCATAACTAAGTTCTGTTAGCTTAGGCCCCCGATGAAGCATAGACTAACTTAGCCCAGAGACTACAGGCTTAATCCCTTTTGACCATATTTTGTTCTTCTCTTTTATCTCCACGGCTACATTCAAGCTATTATATCTCGTGAATACCGAGATGAAAATAGGTTTCTCCTAATTGATTCCAAGTATAAAGTAATTATTTCTGCCAAAAATACTTTAGCACATCTTTTTAAAACCTTTCTTAAGAAACAATATTATTTTTAAATGGGATACTAAAATTCAATGAAATTTTTATGGATCTATAGAGACAAAAAATACATTTTAAAATTAAAAATATATCGATTTCCTCTCGTATGCAATCTTGACAATTCAAAATACCTTCCTAAAATGCCTTACTTTGTCACAAATTAAGTCATCCATCTGGACCTCAATATACCATATGTTGCCGATTTGTCCAGAACCAGATTCCAATCCTTCGTTATAAGAACTTCCTAACCACCCAAACCCACTTCTTTTTGACATCGTTCCACCTTATCTGATAAGCCTTCTAGGCGTAATAAAAAGCCTCTAAATCTTCTCCTCATATTGTGTGTATTTTTAAAACAAGTTATAAATATGGATAAAATATATTAAAATATTCAACGATTTAATTTTTTTTTCTTGAAATTTACAACTACATCTAATCTAAAAATATAATATAAGTTTAATGTGAATCATTTCTGTGGCGGTCCCACGAAATGAAAACTTGACCCCCGACCATGGTTAGAATAGGTTGGTTACCTCTCGATAATCCCCATGTATGTCAGGAATGACCAGGAAGGGGGTTATAAAAAAATAAAAAAACATAGGATTCGAGGCCCATCTTGTTTTCAGACACCTCGGAACAGGAAAACAGAATTCAATGGTTTATTGGCGCCCAAACCTCAACCCCGCACGTCCAAATAGGCCTTATTATAGTCGTATAAATCAGTCATTTGTTATTGATCACAAGCTTAGACCGTTTAGTAACTGTTGTAGCAGATGGAATCGACATCCAGTTTCCTTTCGTTCTAATTTTGACTGAATCATTTAATATATTAGAGGTATTCATGATCTTTAGTTTAACATGTTAAATAAAAAAAGTTGTGTTAAATGAAGAAATATTTCTTTCTTTTAGCTCCTGTTAAAAAGATATAACATTTAACGAGGTTGAGAGTCTGTTAAGAGATCTGTTAAATGGGGAATGGCATCACACCATAGTCCGGCTGAGCTACACAGCATTTTGTCTGCTGTCGTTTTGATAGTTTAGTTGCTTATAGTTCGAGTTTGATTTGTGTTTATATTTTGGAAGTTTTTAAAACTCTAATATAGTAATAGATAAAAATAATGAAATTCTGAAAGGTTTTTAAAGAAAAGATTAAAAAGTTTCCAAAAAATTCACCTAGGAGCTCCTCTGTATTTAACCTTTAAGCTGGACTTGAAATTGGTCTGCTCACAATCCTATACTAATAATATTTAGTATGTTTAAACTTTTTACATTTAACACATCATGAATACACCTATTATGAAATGAAATGAAATAGCTTTTTATTTATGCAATAAATTAAAATCATTACAAAATATAATATAAGCATTTAAAGAATATAGAGAAAAAAATATTTATATGTATAATAGTTGACAAAACATTAACTTCTATCAGTTTTCATTCCATCTTTCTGTATACTTTCCTGCATAGGCCTTCCCTTTCGGGAGTAATAGTCAGCACTTCCCGGGGTGACCAGCCCTATTGGGAGGCGAGTTCTTACTATTTCTTTTTCCAGACATCCCTGTCCCTAGCAGCTCTCCATCGGAGGGGTCCTGCTATCCTCTTGAACATATCGCTCCATCTTTTCTTTTGACGTCCTCTTCTTCTTTGAAGGTCGTATGGAGTCTATTCTGTGGCAATTTTTGACTATCAGTCATCTTCGCATCGAAGGAAATGCCCTGCCCAATTCCATTTGCTCAATCTTGTCACCTTTGTGACAGTGAGTCCTGTTTCTTTCTGGATCCAAGCATTTTTTATTCGATCTCTTTTCCTCACATTCACAATGCTTCTTCCAATATTATTTTGCCACACCTGTAATTTCCTCTCCTAAGCTATAGTCAGTGACACGCTTGGCATCCATAAGTGACCACTGGGCTAATGCAACTATCGAAGGCCTGCCTTTTAAGGTCAATACTTTTTTTTCCTTTCATTATATGCCTGAGGGACCGTACCTTTTTCCAACCGAGTGCCAATTTCCTATGGACCTCCTTTGCTCCTCTATCCGTGAATGATATTAACTGACCCAGATAAACATATTCTTCAACATATGCCAACTTAAGGTAGTTAATTTTACGCCATTTGTCATAAGTTTCGTCTTCTGGTAGTTCGAATAAAGACCAACCTCTTCACATAATGCCAGAAGCGCTTCATCAATTCTCTCAGTTGTTCCATGCCTTTACGAATGTATATAAGAGTTTAAATATGACAGAGATCATTTTATTTATATATTTTTTCATGTACATAGTTTGATTATGTTCATTTTGTTTATCCGTCTTTTTGTATATATTTTAGGTTATTATAACTTATGGTTGTTAATTTCAGACTCCTCTTTTACGCCATTTGCCATAAGTTGCTTCATCATTTCTCTCAGTTGTTACATGCCTTTACACCTATTATATTATATTTCATATAAATGTAATCCGTATGTTGTAAAAAAATCCGAATAACTGCTTCAGTAAATATGAATTACAGTAATTGTGCCCCCATTTAAAATCTCATAACGTTCTAAAAAGAAAAGGAACTGCCTTCGAAATTAAAACAGGTTAAAAAAAAAAAAATGGCAGAAAAAAGTTTTCATCTAAATACTGAAACATTCTTTATGAAGCTGAAAGTATTAACGCTATTAATCTCCAACCCTTTCTTCTTTTCTTCTAATAAAGCTCTCCACAGAAGGCATTTCCTGTGTTCACAAAATGTTTTACGATTCATGCTAAGCATTATAATGTTGGAGCAGAGGGATAGTATTCATAATGTTAGGCGTAATGCTCCTTTTTTTTTATCTTTAGTGATTTAAAAAATATAGAATGCAAGACACTTTTACATAGTGGCAAAGAAAGCATGTGGTTTATTTTTTATTTTATACCAGATCGGCCTGGTGGGCCTTACATGGGGTTGATATAATCGTTACATTATATATATATATATTTTTTTTTAACAGTTGATTATGGGGGGAGGAGGTATAGTCTCATACAAAAGACACCCCTAACTATATACAATGTTATAATTAAAAGAAAGAAAGAAATGGACAACAATAATGCTTCTTAATAAAAGAGAAAAGTAAAATTAATAATGACATTGGTACACTTAACAAAACAAACAATTGACCTCTAATGGTAAAAAGAAACAAATTAATTTGAAAAAGAGACGAGAGAAGAAAAAATAAATTAATAATAATAAGTAAAGTAGAGGTAGTGTTACTATGAATTAATAAATATAGAATTTATAACAGAATGTCCTACAGTAGCCTGGATTTCAGTCTTCGGGTTGAGGTTGGGTTGCCTAGGTTGTAGGTCACTGCTTCTTTAACTGTCGGTAACTGGGAGTGGAACTTCATGAACCGTTTTTTGATGTAATCCTCTATTGACTCCATATATAATTTCCGATGTAATTGGCTATTTCTTATGAACCAAGGAGCATTACCTGCGATTCTTAGGAATTTATTTTGAAAAGATTGTAGTTTTTTCCTTTTCGTAAAGGATGCCGCTCCCCATACTTCACAGCCGTATATCAGCAGTGGCCTGAGATTTGTATTAAATGTAAGAACAGTTGTTTCTGGTTTTACTTTGGAATTAAAACATGTGAAAGTAAAATATATACATATAATATAAAATATAATACATAAAAGTATGGGTCTTATGTGTCAGGTTTTAACTTAAATAATACATAATTTATTTATAATCTTAAAACATTCTTGAGACTTGTTAATATTGTTGTTTAAATAAATAAAATTTTATCCATTTTAGTCTCAAAACATTTTTATTCTATTTATAAGTTCGAATTTTCGACCAATTCGGCCATCCTAAGGAACAATCTATTACTAAAGCTTTTATTATATATATGATCTTCAACAATTCCAAAACAATTAACAATATTATTTATAATATATCTTACCTTAATACAATTTTAGAACTAAATAATTTAAAAAACAACTTTATGCAGGCTATTTTGCCCAGGTCAATCAAACAAATTACCCAATGAGACATTAAAACATTAACATTTTTTGTTAATAAGCATTTCTTAGATTATGTCTAATTACCTAATTAGTCAGTTTTCACAATAAAATAAAAATAAAAATTATTTATCACAGCCTTCTTTATTAAAAATTTATCACAATATTTGTAACCTTACACTCAGTTCAAGCATTTAAATTATTTATTACAACTACATTTTGGTTAAATTTCCTCTTTATTTTATTATTAAAATTCTTATCAAGGTTAATTATAATTATCAACATTAAATTTATCCCATATTTTTTTGTAAATTAATTTTACTTTATATCTGTGCACATTGTTGGTTCAGATTTCTTGTGTCTGTTTTAAAATTCACAGTATAATTACTATTTTCTGATATGTAAATGGATTCAAGTATTTTTCTTTTTGAATGTATTATTTTCTTTATGTGAAATTATAGTATTTTCAAAATCAAAAGTATGTATGTTTTAATAATACATTATATTAATTATCGCATGTATGGTTTATTTAATAAGTCATTAACTATTATTAAAATAATTATAAAAAAATATTTTAAAAATTATTGCCTAAGGATAGGATTTTAGTGTCTGGCTCGGTTTTTTTTTTGTTGTTTTTTTTATGATTACAAGGCATTGATATTTTTGATCAATATTCTAAGGAGTACAATAAAGATTCAAACATTCATACTGGGACAAGTCTTTAATGTATAATACATTACGAAAAATAACTCATAAAAAAGGAGCTGTCATGAGGATTACAGTTATGTATCAAATTTAGATGGAAATCCCATGTCTTGGTTCTTCCGAGCGAAACCACAAAAAAATAGGTCTCTTAAATTATGAATGATTCAAAGTTGACATATGATTTTAATTCAACGTAAGAATTTTACCATGTTTTTTTTTATATATATAAAACGTAAATAATAACAATAAAATAAAAAAATATATATACAAACCTGTATATAATTTTACTTATGATAAGAACTTAAAAAGCAATGATATATTATATTACATCAGCAGTACTGTCCATATATATTGCTAGCATACGCAGCATACTTATCAATCCATGATTCGATATATAAACACTAACAATTGTTAATCAAAGATATAATTTTTTTTTCTATTTTTATTTAATTATAATTAACTATAGTATAAATACAATATATTTTGAATATTTTTAACAATTTAATTTAATTTTTTACATTTTTTTTCTCCTTCTCCATCAAAGTTATATTACATTATCCTTATATTAATATTTTCCTTTGCTCTACTCTATCAACGATATCCTCTCTATTCCACTCTTTCTTCCTTTTCCAGTGAGATTTAATTCGCTACTGAAATTAAACGAAATCACCTATAAGTAGAAATGAATAAAAAATAAAATAGCCAAAGCAGTAGAACAATAAAAAATAATAAAATGGATGAATAAAAAAAACGTATAAATAGAATGAAAAGAAATTATAATAACTGAATAGCAAACTCCTTAGTTGACAAAATGGCTTAGCTCACAGTAGTGCTAAATACATTACCACAAACTTTAGAAAAAATACAATTAAAAGTTCTCTCATTTATCAAATTTATAAAATTTCAGGTAATTTTTAGATTGAGCAAATTTAGATATAAAATCTAAATATGTTCAGTAAAATAAATAATTGAAAAGTTGTATTTTTTCTAAAAGATAGAATCTTTAATTTTATTTTTCCTAAATTTAGTAGAATTGTATTTAGCACTACTGTGAAGTAAGCCATCGAAATTATCTTATTATAAAATAATTAAATTTTTTATTATTTGATTATATTTTAAAAAATTATTTTTTTATATTTATTGTTGTATTAAAAATATATACGACAAGTAAATTTGATGTTAGTTATACACTGACATAATACAAACTTGTGTAGAATCTACCCATTGATATAACTTCAATAACATTTCTAGAGGAGAAGATCTCGAGGCCATCTTCTTTTCAGAATTATTAGAGGATTTTCAGGTAATGAAGGTGAAGCCAGGTTAAAAAGAAATGGGTTATAGTTAGAAAGTTTATCACGAAAGGATTGGTATCTGGTTCAGCAACATTTAATTTATTTACTATAAAAACTGAGTGTGATAAATAAAAAAGCTACTTAATGTGATACAACGTTTCTTCCCAGGTTTAAGGGCTAAACAAAAAAAAATGAGCTGAAGGCTGTGATCCTGTTAATTTATTTAAATTTTTAATTATTTATTTGTGACAATTTATTTATACTTTATCAAGATTAATTATTGGATTATGGAATAACCATAAAAATTATACACAAAGTAAATCGCTAAACGTAAAATATCTCCAACGGGAGTTTTGGGCCGACGTAAGAAAAGAAAAAAAAATTAATTAAATTAAATTAAATTAAAACATAATGAAATACAAACTGGCGATGCAGAATGTTGGCAGCTCTTAAATGTTAATTACACTTAAAAAGGCTTAAGAATGAAATGTTTGGTTTGTGTTTTAATTGTTAATTATGTTATCGTAAGAGATTTTGATGGAAATTGCATATAAATGAGGATATAATTACATGAAGAGGTCACATCAGTTATAT
>NW_027112056.1:1262402-1268148 GCF_000696795.3 Halyomorpha halys
TTATGTTATTATATTATTTTATTTTAAATATATGAAATGTATTTACTTTGAAGTTTTTAGAAAAAAATATGATTGGGTGGATTAAAAATCTAACATTTTATACAATCAACATAATTAACTATTTTGTAGTAAATTTAACTTGCTTTAATTTGAGTGCTGGCAGACATCAGTACGTCCAATGGTTTCTGAAATAAAGTTTTTCATAAATCAAACTTATTGTCCGAACAACTATAAATGAATTTATTTTATCAAATATCATGAAAACTACCATTTCTACGAAGGTATAGGTCATAAACTACTTTATATAGTCATTAAACTAGCTTTAGTTTGAGTGGTAAAAGACATGTATGCGTCACATAGTTCCTGAGATAGATTTCTTAAAATAAATAACTAACTACTAATCTTTCAGTACATTTTTAAGAAATTTTGCTTTTTAAAAAGCTATATCTCGAGAACTATAGGACGTAAATATCACTATTAGGACTAATATTATAGCAAATTTACTCTTCTTTAAATAATGTTCTTTTTAGATTTTCTAGCGTTGTTAGTAGTTTTTAAGTTATAAGAGCTCCGAATGAAAAATTAATTATTTTTTAAAGGTTTTAAAACAGCTGTCATTTTTTATTCCCCCTACCTATACTTAGCAGACTCATCAGTTTTGACTAGTAATTATACATGGTTTTCATTAAAGTAATAAAAAAGTGGGGTGAGATAACTCCGGCTCTTCCCGGCTCTTATACTATGAGGGCCGGTAAAAAAACGTTATCTCCAATACATTCTCAGGTATGTTACTGCGTTTCATACCGCAAACAACCTAAAAAAAATTATGGTTGATATAAATTAATTAATTAAGTTCATATCTGATTGATCATGAATAAATTACTGTGTTTTTTATTTATTCATTTATTTTTTTTTTATATATATCGATCATTAAATTCTCCAAAATTATACGATTTCGAATGAGCGAAATTACAAGTAAGAATATTTTTTTCTAACTCCTTTGTAATAGTTGTAGGTTCTGAACCCTTGGAAGAAGAAGGGTGTCTCATGATACACCATCAAAGCTTTAATGAAGCCCCTAATGACTTCAACATCAGAATTGGGACAGAAGGGGTGGGTTGTGGAGCGATGTCATGGTTCATTAGTGTCAGGCGAATTCCAAGAGGCGATATGATCTTGAGAGGGATGGATTGCTAGAGGGTATATTTGCTCCGGTAGTACTTCAAAATTTGAAATTTTGGAGTTCCACCAGTTCCAAATAATCGTTGAAAGAAATGTGTATTTGTATTTTTAAATTTAATTGAAGTATTTTCAAAACCAATTTAGACAACAAATGAGCTATTTTCTCTTGAAATCGGATTAGAGATGTAATACGCGCCATATCACGAGAATGAAAAAATGCCATTTGGACTCATTTCGCTAGAAACTTAAAAAAAAAATTAAATAAATAATAAATATAGTTTAACATTCCATAGTATTGTGAAAGATATGGGACTGAAAGATTATAATAATGCAGCTTTTTGTTTTTTTAAATAAGTTTATTCATATGTCAACAACTATTTATTTTGCCTAAGTTTCGCTCTACAAAGTGGAGCATCATCAAGGCTAATAGAATACAAAAACGACTAAAAATATTTTGACATTGTAAGATACAAAAAAGATAATTAATTAAAAATAAATTATATACAAATTAAAGAAAAGAACAAATAAAACAGTATTAATATAAAATATAATAAATAAGTAAAAAACTATTTTTTTATTATTAATTTTATTTTCATTTATCCTTTCTCGACCTTTATTGATTCTCAACTTACTTCTTTATTTTCCGTCTTGTATTTTGTTAAATTTTGTTTTCTCATCTACGTTTCTATTACGTGTCATTACGTCTCCTGTTCTTTTTTAACCTTATTGTGTGCGCAAGTTTTTATTTTCTTTCATTTGTATATAATTTCTTTTTTACTTATTTTTACATATTTTTAATCCTATCTCTTTGTATCTTATTATCTTACTATGTCAATTGTAGACAAACTCTTTAGTTGTTTTTATATCTTTTTAGGCCCTGATGAAATTCTACGAAGTGGGGCGAAACATCAAAATAAGTAGTTGTTAACTTTTTTTTTTTCTCCTTTGACCCCTGATTATATTCTTCATAATTTTGAAATGATACGGTCAATTATATACATATGAACTTATCATATTTCATATCAATTTGATAGTCACTAAGACAATGAGGGCCTCTTGACAAAATTTATTAATGTAAAGTTAATTAATTATTCCTGATTGAAGTTATGTTGTTTTAATAAAAGTTATATAGGGAGGGCAGATAGTTCAGGAGTGGTTTTATTGGAAACTTTTCTAATATAGGCCCGTCGTTGCTATTACACTGCAAGTGAGTCAAGTGCTTATTATGTAGTTTGTAGCTCCTAAGGTGGGTTATATTACACAGTTGGAAATAAAGTTTTATTAATAATAAATACTATTTAGATATTAATAAAACATATTAAAAGTTTATTATACAATTCTTCAATAATATATAATAATAATTCGATAACATAAAAAAGTAATTTCTTCCATAAAATATAATGGATTAGTTTGTCCCTGCGAAAACTCCCATATTAGATGTTTTTCCTTCCTATTTATTATTCATCCGAAATATAAGCTATATCACTGTAACTCCAAACACTACTGGATATCCCAACAGTTCCGAAGTTCATCAGATGAGGTCATAAAATTTTGATTCGCTATAATTCCGGACCAATCCCCTCTTCCAAACACTGATACCAGCACCAGCACCAGTGGGAGAAGGTAGTGGGGAGGGATCAGTAATCAGTACAGCAAGTGACAGACACGAAATTAGGTTCTTAGTTGGTTTTTTTTTTTTTTTTTTTTTTTTTGTTAAAATAAAGCAACATATACAGCGCCCCAGAATTTTTATCCATTTTCATTTTTAATAGAATTTGAGACATTTTTCATCACAAACGAAAATTACTGAAAATGTGGAATATATTTATATTGCTTTATACATTACATATTATGACTCATATATTATTATTTTGTTTTAAGGGTTAGGGAAAAAAAAGAAGCTATTTCATAATGTTTATTCAACATTTACAATTGGTAAAGTTACATACTTTATAATAACTATCTTCAAGTACCAAGTTTACGAAATAAGTATTAACCCTGAATTTTAACTGCTGAGACCTCGGCTTTACTATGAGCATATGAACAGATATTTTAGGTGAGATACGAATTATCGATGAAAACCCGCCGGACCGAATAATTTGAGACATGAAAACTGAAAATCAGTTCAACCCGTTCGCTCAAAAAACGTTATAGATTCAAAAACGGACGTACTAAACATATTGAGTACAATATTTTTTCAATATTGTGAACTCAAATTGTTCTAAACAGTTGTTAGGCCTAGGTCTATCGTTCTGATATCTGTTTGACTTTTTCATTAAGTGGTGGTCCCATAAAATGAAAAACTTGACCCCCCACCATAGTTAGAATAGGTTGGTCACTTGTAGATAACAAGGCAAACAGCACCTTTGCTGTGGATTGCATTAAAAAAAAAAGTACATTCCGTAGAAACGTAATTGTGTATCGATGGTCGCTTTGAAAAGGGAAAAACTTTATTAAAATATAAATATAAAGTCGTCCTGCCCAACTTCATCGGGCTGCTAGTCACACAGCATACTTATTTTATTCTAATCAGACGATATTTTTAATCCAACGATAAATAGGCCTATACAAGTATACAATAATAATTACAAACATTAGTAGTATACAACATTAGAACATGACTTTTTTTTCCCTTCTCTTTTGTTCTTTTATGTTTTTTTCTACCTTTTTCTTTTTTTCATGATTTTGTTCCCTCCATTTCCATGTATTCCTTCCCATCTTTTTCCCTTTCATATTTTGGTTTTAACCCAAAGTGCCTTCAACAGAATAATGGATAGAATAGTGATAGACATATGAGAAAATATAAGAATGATACTTAAGTAACAAATATAAATAAAGAAAAAAAAATCAACAAACTATGTTAAAATTAATATAAAATAAATATAGAACAAATATTAAAAATATATACAAAAATAATAAAGTAATAAATAAAATAAAACTCAATAATTAATTTAAAACTCAATTTATACCGTCTCGATTCACCGACTTACCTCAGTCAGAGTTTTGAAATCTCTCACTTGTTACGTTAACTTACCTATATATGGAATTCGCAAAAGCCAAAAGTCGTACGTAACTGAAAGTATATATTTTTTGTTTAAATAAATATATTTTATCCAATTGTAGTCTCAAAACAATTTTTATTACATTATAATTCTTGTTTACTTCCCAATTATGGTTTATCACAAACAGAAGTTAATGTCCTGGGCAGAATAGCTTGCAAAAAGTTGTTTTTTCTAAAATAATGTGGTTCTAAAATTGTATTGACATTGTCCTTGAGGATGGCCGAATTGGCCGAAACGTCGGACTTATAAAGAAATAAAAATTGTTTTGAGACTAAATTTGGATAAAATCTATTTATTTAAACAATAATAACAAGTCTCAAGAAACTTTAAAGATTATATATTGGTAGGTAGATACCTGGGATGTTATAGCAACTTCGCTAAAATCGACTAACCGGTCGGACCAAAGTACTACTTTATAAAATGGATTTTTACATTTGTCGATTTTCTTTAAAACTCATTTATCGATTTTTATTAAACTAGGTGAATCAATGAAAAATTAAGTGTTCTTTAATATCAGATAGATTTTATCCTCATTAAAATCGAATAAAAGGGTTTAAATGCATAATTTTCACAATATCACAATAATATGCATTTATAATTGTTAGAAATAATATAAAATGTATAAATCCAAAACATAAAAGAATTTTAGGAATAACTAAGAGAGAAAAAAGAAAAATTGATAAATCTGATACGAACGAGAAATATCGAGTCAGCACGATCTTACCCGATCTCATAACTGCTTCGTTATCTTTTGTTAAACTTTTGTATTGTTGGAAAGAAGATTAATATTTGTCTTTCCCATTTTGATAAACCCTAAAATACGAACTTTCATAGGCAACGGAGATAATTTTTTTTTCATTATTTCCGCCATCCTTTGTCTCAAAATTATTTTTTTCAAAATCAAGAATAGTGATACATTCAACAGGAGTCAACAAATCTACTCAAAACTTGGGTGACGTAAGTAGCTTAGACCGCAATAGATTTATTGTTTCACTTTAGAATTTAAGAATCGATCGGCATTCGTCATTTCTCCATGAAATTCCTTTTTTTTTATTTTTTTTTTTATACCCCATTCGCATAAACTCATCAGTCCTGATTCCCGGGGATCGATACCTTATATAAATCTGTACCTTAAATCTGCAGAATTACCTTAAATCTGTAGCATTCGATAGAGTTTGGCATACAGTACTCCTTTATAAACTGAAAAGAGTTCTTCCCAGCACCTACTATCTAATTCTAAAGTCTTATTTAGAAGAGAGATACTTCCGGATTCGACAGGGCTCATTATTATCCTCATATTTCGCAGCAGAAGCTGGAGTTCCGCAGGGATCTATTTTAGCGCCATTATTATACACTTTGTATACCTCCGATTTACCCACAATGGAACACACTCTCACGGCCACTTATGCCGACGACACAGCCATTTTAGCCAAGCATAGCGACCCAGCACAAGCCTTAGAACGATTACAAATACACCTAGCTCACATCCATGAATGGTGTAT
>NW_027112056.1:1272593-1277946 GCF_000696795.3 Halyomorpha halys
GTTTGGATTGAGCATTGAGGATTTTGGTTTGTTAGGATTGGTTACGAGAAGAATATTAAGGTTTAGTGAAGTCCCAAAGCTCAACTCCGTATGTCAAGATAGGCCTTATAATTGTAATGTAAATCAGTCTTTTGTAATGAATTGGAAGTTTAGACCGTTTCTCTAGTAAGTGCTGTAATAGTCAAAATCGACGTGCAGTTTCCTCTCTTTTCAGTCTTGTGTGAGGATTTCAGGTTAGTCGTTTGTCCAGATACACTTCAAGGTTGCGGATCTGTTCTACAGGGGTAAGGGAAAAATTATTAAAGGATGCAGTATGGCAGTCGGTTGGTATTCAGCGAAGGTTTTTTAAATAATAATTTTTTTTTCCAAATTTCAATTTCAAGACCTTTGTAAAATTAAACAAATTTTTTTATATATCAACGTATATTTAATCAATCTATTTTTGGTGTGTTTCCTCCCTTTTTGTTGTAATATATTTAGTTTTCTCGTATTTAATTAGTTCATGTTTCATGTTCTTCTATTCATTTCATATTTTATATTTATATTTATTTTTTTATTATATATATTTCTGCTTTATTCGTTCATTTAATTTTCTCCTTTTTTTTTATTTTTTATTTCATGAATTATTTATTTATTTTATAATGTAATTATTTTACAAAATTAAATTTTATGGATTTTATAAAATAATGGGCGATCTGTTCAGAGGTTGCAAATATTTTTAACTTTTTGAACCTGTTCTAGGAATCAGTAATTTTGTTTGCTTTTTTCTTGAAATTCAAATGCCATGGTTACATCCAGTTACTTTTATGGCGCCCAATTTGGCGTAATCAGTTTGGATCTTTTGTATTTAATTATTTCATGTTTTACTTTTTTTTATTGCTGAAAAATAAAAAAAACTTGCAATAATTAAAATTTACAAATTTATTTTACCCAATAGTCATATATTCTGAAGGAATTTAGATTCTGAACGGGGAAATGCGAAATGAAAAAAAAATTGGGGGGGGGGAGAAGAACAGAAGTCGAATTTATGCGCTCAATATCCTAAATGATCCTAATTTTAAGGACCATAAGTCTGGAAATGGACATCTGAAGAAAGATGGGGCTGAGTTTATTCCACTGCTCAATAATAAAACTTAACTATTCAAAACTCTTTTCTACACGTTTTACAGCGATTGGGCGTAAACAGTTTTTTGTTGTGAACTCCAAACATTTCCCTACAGAGTTTTTTATTGGTAGTTCTTAAATACTTTTTGTTTTAGCGTATCTGTACCTTTAAGAGTTACTGGACTTTAGTTTTCTATTTATAATATTGGAATTTGCCATATTTATAAGATACTATGTTTTTACTTGTACTATTAGTACAAGAGCCCAAAAAAAAGGCAGTTATCTCACCACAATTTTTGATTACATAATGAAAACTATGTATAATTACTAGTCAAAATTGATGAGTCTGCCAAGTATAGGTAGAGGGAATAAAAAATTGCGGCTGTTTCAACACGATAAAAAAAATTAATTGTTCATTCGGAGCTCTATATCATAAAACGTAGCCACAACACAAGAAAACCTAAGAGAACGCCATTTAAAGAAGAGTAAATTTGCTAAAATATGAGCCCTAATAGAGTTATTTACGTTCAATAGTTCTCGAAATATAGCTTTTTAAAAAGCAACATTTCATAAAAATGTTTGGAACGTACTGTAAGATCAGTAGTTAGTGGTATATATATATATATATATAGTTAATATATTTTGAAAAATCTATATCTCAATAACCATTCGACGTACAGATGTCTATTAGCGCGAAAATTAAAGCTGGTTTAATGAGCTATAAAGTAGTTTAAGACATTTATTTTCGTAGGAGTAGTAGTTTTCATGAAATTTGCTAAAATATATTGATTCATAGTTTTACGGACAAATTTTCATTCGTCAAATTTATATTCATATGTGAATATCTTAAAAACTACTATCCCTACGAAGATAAGTGTTATAAACAACTTTATAGTAAGTTAAATTTCCTTTATTTTAAGTGTTGGCAGACATATGTGCGTCTTATGGGTCTAGAGATATATTTTTTTCAAAAATCCAACATTTTATATTGAGTTTATTTTGTCAAATATCATAAAAACTACTACTTGTACAAAGAAAAACATTATTAACTATTTTATAGCACAACTATAAATCAATTTATTTTAACACATATCATGAAAACTACTATTTCTACGATGGTAAAGGTCATAAACTACTTTATACTACATTAAACTAACTTTAATTTGTGTGCTAATAGACATCTGTAGGTCGAATGGTTATTGAGAAATAGATTTCTCAAAATATATTCACTAACTATTGATATTTGAGTACATTTTTATGAAATGTTGCTTTTTAAAAGGCTATGTCTCGAGAACTATTGGACGTAAATAGATAGCTCTTTTAGGGCTAATATTTCAGCAAATTTACTCTTCTTTAAATAATTTTCTTTCAGATTTTCGAGTGTTGTTGGTTTTTTTTAAGATATAGAGCTCCGAATGAAAAATTAATGTTTTTTTAAGAGTTTGAAAGAGCCGCCATTTTTTATTCCCCCTACCTGTTCTTTGCAGACTCGTCAGTTTTTACTAGTGATTATATATAGTTTTCATTTAAGTAATAAAAAATTGGGGTGAGATAACTGCCTTTTTTTCTTCCCGGCTCTTGTACTATATGGACCAGGCAATGTTTTGCTATTGCTATATTTGAATAATTATATAAATTAATTAAACATTGACTTATTATTAAACTTTGATATCAATTAATATATAGATGATGAGATAAGACGGTGACTTATCGTTTTTAAAGATATATAGATTAAGAATACATGTTTTTATTAATTAATTAATTTAAATAATTGCAATATTTATTTTGACAGCCGAATTTGAACTTGGTTCCTATGTTTCTTAACTTCCCATGAATGATAGTGGTTTTAAATACAATAGTCTTTAGTATAGTCCGTATTTTATATCGCATATTTAGTTTTAATTTGAGTCTGGAGGGATTCGATTAGTTATTCCACATCAGTATATACGTTAGATATTTGACAGATGCGAACATATATAAAGAATTATTATGTAAGAAGTACAACATTTATATTAATTTTGAAAAAATTATTTTCTACTACATTCGGGTAAAGCCGTTAACTTATCTTTTGGTTTTTACTCTGTACCCATGACATGGCATTTGTAAAATAATATCTGAAACTATTATTCGTAATTTATAGCCCTATAAATGAATGACGTTGGCGACAGAAGAGCGGTATCGAAGTTTGTATTGGACAGGATCGTTTGACTTGATGATTTATTGAAGGGCAGATACACCTGTATCCAGCGGGAATTCTCTCTTCAGCCTCTGGTTACAGCATTTATTTACTAATTTGTGTCTGAAAATCCGATATTTATTGAGAAAATTTCAATTTAATAACGCAACAGGAAATTTCCTACCCCATACAGAAGTTAGCCATTATTTGGTTCTGAATTCTCTACTTGCCATATAATTATTAATGCTTAATACTGTAGCAATTTATTTATTAATATTAAAGCGTTGTTTGTTAATTGCTAAGCCACCGCTAAGCCGAAGCGTCTGGAAAGTATTGCTAATTGAGCTTCAAAGTGGAAAATAAAAATGAATGAAAAGATTGTGCTTGTGGTATCCCCTCTTAAATTATTAGAAATAATTATTATATAATTAGACCAATATTATGGGCCTATTATTGTCTTATTATATACATATATCTTATAATATATGTTCAATATATATTATTATTGTTTCTGATCTACTGCTGTGACTATAAATGATGGTCTGATCTCACATTGCCGTCTAATAGTGAATTTGTTTAGTGGGTCACTGAAGAGGATCTAGGAGGGTGAATTCCGGAGAGCGAATTCGTTGATCGGGTGAATTAAAAAATTATGAAATGGTGAAATTATAGAAGCAGAAATGGGAAAGAAAAAATGAATGAATTGAAATATTTGTATTTGGTGTATAGACCGAAATTGATTGTAAAAGGAAACTGTAGGGAAAATTTTTTTTTTCTTTATATCTTATTATACCATGTAATTATATGTAATTCGCATATGTCTGATTACGGATTGATAAGTATGCTGTGTGATATAGCAACCTGATGTATTTAGGCAGCATAAATGAATAAAGTATTTGTCTCTGTGTAAGCCTCTATTCACTTCATATTTTGTCTCTTTATCTAATATATTATGGTTACATATTTCATTAGTTACATATATTGTCTTTCTCTCAATTTTATTTTTTCATTCCATAATTTTAATTTTTAAATAATTAATAAACTAAAATATTCATTCGGATTATATAACTTCAAATTTTTATTTTATTTCCTTAATTATGTTATTTTTACTTACTTATTTAATTACCTATATATACATTTTATTTTCCACTTGTTTCATCACTTTAATTTTATTAATTTCATTCTGTTCGATTATTTACTTTATATAACATTCTGTTCATATTTTATTTTTTGTATTTATTGGTAGTTGTCTTGTTCTTTGTTCTTAGCCCTGATGAAGGCTAGAAATTCTGGTCAAAACGTTGACATTATTAAATAATTTATTTCAACTTATTTGTGTATATTTTTACCGCATCCCACAACCATCTTCTATTCATATAATTTATCCACGGTCAACTATCTCTCGTCATTATGTTATATTTTAGTTTATATTGTGATAACATTTGAAAATCCACGTTATTTCACTAATTTTGCACTCTACCATTTCCTCTAGATCGGCTCTAACGATTTTGAATAAACTTGTTTTATCAATATAAAATTTAGTGGTCTTTAGTATCAGTTAGTTCTTATCTTTTCGAAATATTATTTTTTGATTCATATACCGAATTTTCAATAAATTTTCCTCTAAACTACCTCTAATTTGGTGTATTTGAAATAACTAATTATTAAATATAAGATCCTTTATAAAATTGTTTTTAAAATACTTTTCATCCTCAACACTCGAGAAAGTTTATTATAATTAAATATACTATATTTTTTCTATAAATTTAGGTTATAAAATGGGATGAAAACCTTCTTCTTATGAAATTGGCTATAAAATAAGCAAATTCTCTCACGGCTTTGTCTCACGGTTAGGATGCGAGGTTAATGAAACGTGGAGGGTTTCTTATGTTATTTTATTTTGTGTGTGTGGTACCTTGGTTTCGCTTATTAAATTTCATCTTGCGGAAAAATCCTCTCTAACACCGTTTTGCCTTGTCGTTCGGAAAATCGACTTGGTTTATGAGCAAAGATCTGAACATAAATTCTCAAAAGGATATTTTGTCATCAAGTTTAGTGCTATATATAATATAT
>NW_027112056.1:1277996-1279428 GCF_000696795.3 Halyomorpha halys
CATAAAAATAACAAAACAAAAGCTAAATTTCCGACTTAAATTATTATTTCATCTTTAAAATAGTTGTAAACTATTTTTATTTCTCTTTTGACCGCAACCCTGACCATCTCCCTATATATCAATTTTTACGGTCAACTATACATACATATATACATTATATAAACGGTTTCACGACGCACTTCCAACACACACTAACCCTCTCATTCAAGGACTATCAACACTAGACTTAGCAGATACGAGACGACGTTTACGAAGGAGCTGGAATAGGGACCTCTTAAATTGATTTTTAAATTTCAATTTTAATGGAGAGGCATCATTGGATGACCTTAACCTTCATGCCTTCATGACTTTTTTTTTTTCTCTCTCTCTTTCTCTCTACATCTCATTCGCTGGTTGTAAAAATACTTTTACAGTTGTGAATAAACTTAATAAAGTAAAAAAAAAAAAATCTGTAGAAAATGTTTCAGATCACATTTGTCATTGTTTATTTTGTTGTAGATTAGACATGGCCCTTTGAAAAAATCTTCAACTTAAAATCTTGTGAGATTAGGACATTAAGTCTAATTTCATTTATTATCCCCACGTTTTTAATTATGAAATGGCGTAAACACAAAATTAGTATATTTGAACATTGGCCTTTCTTTTACCAAGGTATAGATGTATATACCTACATATATGATAAGGGCCCCAGTGGTGGCTAATTCCAACGGCCCTGGTTCGAATACGGCTGTAGATAGTGTAGCCGTGAGTCAACCCTGTGGGTTCTAGAGCCGTCCTTGGTCCACCCAGCCTCATAATGTGGGTACTCTTAATTATGGAAATATTTGGCGGTTGAGCGTGTTCTTAAAAAGTCACCCCTCCTGGTATGAATTCAGTTCAATATTTTTATGCTGTATATTTCCTATTGTATTTATGATTATTTCTTCCATATTTTTATTATTATTTTTTACGGTTTACTAACCTAACCTTTTTTAATCTTTAATATTTTTCTTAGTTTTACTTTCTGCATTTATTCATTTTTTTTTCTATTGTAATTTACAACTGTACATAATTATACATTTAGTGAATCTGATGTAAGTTATTATGGTGTGATGGAGTTTAAAAAAACTACCCATTGGTAGCACTCTTATGACGTTTTTATTATTAGGGAATCTCGTGGCCAACTTCTTTTCAGGCGCTTCGGAGGATTGTCAGGAATGGAAGAAGAAGCAAGATTATAAACTAGTGGGTTTTGATGCCTAGGGAGTTTATAATGGAAGGAATGATATCTGGTTCGGACTAGATCGGTTACTTGTGGAACATTAAAGTCTTTATTTATGATTTTGTTTTTCTCAGGCCAAGCCCCTGACCTCTCATCCTAAGCCTCAACCTCCACGTCATCATAATCCTCCCCATCACCTACCCTTACGGGTAAAATTGCCGCCACCACATC
>NW_027112056.1:1281189-1282223 GCF_000696795.3 Halyomorpha halys
TCCTTAGTTCGCGCCTTCCATCGAATAACTTAAAAATTAGAATTTACTAAACCATTATCCTTCCCACTGTTCTTTATGGATGCGAGACGTGGCCTTTATTGGGTGATGACAAAGAATCTATGGAACTAAATACAACCACGGTAATAAACTCCAGCTAGGAACTAGGTCTTGAAATAAATCTAACCTCAAAAATAATTGGAATTTTTATTTCATTTTCGTTGGACCATAATAGTGTTATTGTTGATTTTCTAATTTTTTTTTTTTTTTTCCAGCGCATCTAACTCTCCATTTCCAATGGTATGCGATATCTTTGGTATCCGAGTTCTATCAGATTTAGTAATTTTAGCCTAAAAGCGAGTTATGCCTTCAGTAAACTTCGGATCAAAAAGAGCCAAGTACGAATCCATTATAAAATCTAATTTAGATCAGATTCTGTAAAAAAAAAAATAAATAAAATTAAATAAAAAAAATCTACCTCATTATAATAGAAATTCCTAAGTAAGTTAAACTAAAAAAAAAAACTAGAAAATTAACAAAAAGTGAATCACAAAACCTACAGAACACTGTTAAGATCTATCTATTAAAAATCAAATCAAATTTCCAAAAATTATAGAGCTTAATAGAGATGAAGATACATAATATATTTTCTTAGTTTAGAAAGTGACCGACCATATTATATATATTATTTATGTATTTGTATTGTAATTATATATGTGTCTAAAAACGATAGACTAGATCACACTGCTATGATCCAGCGAAAATAATTTTTTTTTATTTTTTTTTTTTTTAATAATTTATTTATTGATATTTACAACTGTATAAACATATATACACCAAGTAAATTTGCTGTAGGTGACATGATAAAAACATGTGGAGAATCTACCCACTGATAAAACTCCAATAACATTTCTAGAGGGGAAGATCTCCAGGCCATCTTCTTGTCAGACGCCTAGGAGGATTATTAGGTAATGAAGCCAGGTTAGAAACAAGTGGATTTGGGTGGTTGAGAAGTTTATTATGGAAGGAACGGTATC
>NW_027112056.1:1286424-1295851 GCF_000696795.3 Halyomorpha halys
TAATATTATAAATAAATAAATCTGTACTGCAACAACCTGTGAAATTTCAAGGGTACAGTACTTTGTAAGTACTTTCACTAGACCAACGGCTGTTCTAGGTGGTGATTTAATCAGAAACAGCCTTGACCATCACTCATTCCCCAATTTATGAGGCTGTGTGAATCCACCTCGACCCACAGGGAAGACTCACTTCTACAGTAATAGAATAGATTATTATATGTCACAGCCGAATTTGAATCTGGGACCTTGGAGCTAACAGTGTCTTACCACTGAGCCACTCCCCTCATTATTATTATTATATGGGCTACAGCCATTGGAGGTCTAACTCCTCGGATTTTTCGTTGGGTGGGTTCGTCACTCCCACGCTTATTTTTGTGTGTGCCACCCATTGGCTAACGGGCTTCACAAATGCTGTGAAAAAAGGTTATGAGTAAGTTTTCTCCTCATACTATATTATATATATCATTATATATTTTAATAGATCCCCACTTCACTCCCCTGATACTATATAATATCTATTGTTATATATTTTAATAGATCTTCACTTCTCTCCCTGATACTATATAATATCTATTATTATATATTTTAATAGATCCCCACTTCACTCCCCTGATACTATATAATATCTATTATTATATATTTTAATAGATATAATAAATATAACTACTATGGATAGTTTTATAGCTAGTTTGGGGGAAACTGATATATCTCGGGAATAAAATTTTTCCAACTTTTACATATTTATAATCATCTTGTTGATTATCATTACACAAAAAATGAAAATAATTACTTTTTAATTAAGAACTAATTAACGATTTTCTTTTAAAGTATCTATTTAAAAATATGGGTATAATACTCTTTATGAAACTTGTAGTCATAACTTCTTCGTTTGTTACTCAACATCCTGGAACTCCAGTTCGAGGAATGTAGTTCATATTTAATTTAAAAGCTTATGCACATTCTGTGTCAGGCGGAACCTTCCAGTCACACGTCAAATGGCTCCAGTTTCCATTATCCATTTATATACACAGGGTGCCCTCTTACATTTACATCATAATTATTTATGATTTCACGAATTACAAAGCTTTGAAAGTATCCTTCAAATGGTTCTTTAAAAAATGTTTTCTGCTTGTTTTTGGAGTAAAATTTCTCTTGTTCAGTTTGATGCAATTCAAAACTGGCTAACTTAAATAGTTTTATATCGGTTCCTGCTCAACTAATAAAAAGTTAATTGTTTAAAAAAATATATACAACTTATTGTTAATTTTTTTCCACTTGTATTTCTTAATACGGTAAAGAAATTATCGGAGACTACCAACATGGTTTTAGACGAAATCGTTCAACTATTGATCAAATTTTTCATTAGGGCAAATTTTGCAGAAAAAATTGGAATACAACAGGATAGTTCATCAGCTTTATATAGATTTCCAAAAGGCTTACGATTTTATTGACCGCCCGAAGCTGTATAATATTCTGATTGAACAGGGAATACCAAAGAAGTTAGTAAATCTCGTAGGGATGTGGATGACAGAAACATTCAATAAGGTACGAATCGGTAATCATTATTCTGAGAAATTCCAGGTCCAGTCGGGTTTAAAACAAGGTGATTCTTTATCACCTATCTTATTTAATCTAGCACTAGAATACGTCAATAAAAGTGTGATAAATACCGAAAAGGGTTTAACTTTGGGTAGTAAAATACTGGTGCTTGGGTACGCAGATGATTTGGTATTATTGGGTGATGACAAAGAATCTATGGAACTAAATACAACCACGGTAATAAACTCCAGCTAGGAACTAGGTCTTGAAATAAATACGGATAAAACAAAATGCATGGTTAGCAGTAGAAATGCAAGCAATTTTGCTGATATAGATATAGGAGGAAATACGTTTGAACAGGTAGTTAGGTTTAAGTATTTAGGTTCTACAGTAACTAGAAAAACGAAATTGATGTGGAAATAAAAGCTAGGTTGAAGGTGGGAAATGCTTGTTATTTTTCAATTTCTAAACTCCTTAGTTCGCGCCTTCCATCGAATAACTTAAAAATTAGAATTTACTAAACCATTATCCTTCCCACTGTTCTTTATGGATGCGAGACGTGGCCTCTTATACTAAGGGATGAACAGGATCTTAAGGTTTTCGAAAATAAAGTATTACGCAAAATATTCGGACCAAAAAAGGATGAATTAACGGGAGAATTTAGAAGATTACACAACGCTGAATTAAGGGACCTACACCCGGTAAATATAATTCAAGTTGTAGCGTTGCGGCGTATAAGATGGGCATGTCAGGTTGTAGGATTTAGTAACGAACGGATCCCTAAAATGTTAATAAACACTGAACCAATGGGTAAACGGCAAAGAGGTAGACCGAAACGTAGATGGGAGGATGCCGATATTACTGAACCTTCGGTTTCGTTAAAACTTTATTGTTACTATTATTATTATTTCTTTAAACTTTGCCCGTCTCTTACGGGACACTTAGTTTTTTATCCCATATTTTCTTTAATTCAACCCTGCTTGACTCACTTGCCAGGTTCATTGAACCATAGAAAAAAAATCTACTTTTTTATGCTCGTTGTATTTATCATGTTGAATAAATCATATTAATTTTAATACATTTATTTTTTATAATTTATTTATTGTTATTTACAACTCTATAAGATTATATACAACAAGTAAATTTGCTGTTAGTTATAAAATGACATGATACAAACGTGTAGGATCCACCTAGTGATAGAACTCCAATAACATTTTTAGAAGAGAAGATCTCGAGGCCATCTTATTTTCAGATGCCTAGAAGAATTATCAGGTAATGTAGGAGAAAAGCCAGGTTTGAAACAAGTGAGTTTAGTTGGTTGGGAAGTTTATCCTAGAAGGATTGGTTTCTGGTTCTGGCTAAATCGGGAACATATGGAATATTAAGTTCCAGATGGATGAATTGATTTGTGACAAAGCAAGGAGCATTAAGGATTTTGGACTGTGAGGATTGGATCGAGAGGAATTCGAAGGTTTAGTGGAGCCCCAAAGCTCAAATCCTTATGTCCAGATAGGCCTTATAATAGTTATGTAGATCAGTCTTTTGCAATGGATTGGAAGTTTAGACTGTTTGTCTAGTAAATGTTGTAATGTCGGAATCGACGAGTTGTTTCAGGTTTTTTCAGTCTTGTATGAGGATTCCATGTCAGTCGTTTGTCGAGATGTAGTTCTAAGTAACGGATCTGTTCAACAGGAATACGTGGGATATTATTAAGGGATACTGTGGGGCAGGATTTAATACATTTAAGTTTGAAGCTTGCTGATAATCATGTTGTAAATAAAATTAATGTATTAACAAAATACATAGCTTAATTTTTTTTCTTTTATAAATTTTCAATTAACCTTTTTCAATATGAGTCTACGTTTTACACGTAATGGCAGAACGTTTTCGGTTTTTAATCAGAAATTTAGAATTTTGTATATATTTATTTAGAGATAAAAGAATAATTTTCACAACAAACTCTATATATATTATACGGGGAAAATTTAAGGAAGAATAAAATATGGGCTATAAAATTTGGATTTTAAAATGGATTATAACTTTTTAACTGGAGCAGGACCTCAAAGTGATAATTTGCTTTTAAAGAATTTCTCCAGAAATAATAAATCCACCTTAAGTGAATCCTAATTGCGGTTTAATCCATTTTAAAACGACAAATAGTAAAAAAAAAGAGGGTGTGTTATAAGGGAAATAATTTCATCCGAGAACAATTGGAAAAATACTGGAGTAGGGAAGGACATCCTTTATCCTCTGGAGGGTGGTCGTTAAATTTAATTCAGTATTAATTTAAAATAAATCGAAAAACGTATTTTTAAGAAATTATTTAAATAAATATTAATGATAAGAAAATAGTTGACCATGTATAATATATATGAGGAGAAGATGTTTGGGAGGTGCGGTCAGAATATAACTTAATTAAATTGAAATATTTTATAGTGCCTACGTTTTGGCCAGAATTTCTAGCCTTCATCAGGGCTAATAACAAGATAACAACCAATGAATAAAAAAAAGAAAGAAGAAAATATAAACATATACTTAAATACTTCATATACTTTATATTTTGTTTCTTTATTCCAATATTAACGTTGCATATTCCATTAGTTAGATATATTGTCTTTCTATAATTTTAATTATTAATAAACTATTCTTCTATTCTATTCTTCTAAATAAAATATTCTTTTGCATTATATAACTTCAATTTTTTTTTTATTTCCTTAATTATGTCATTTTTACTAACGTATTCAATTCATGTATATATAAATTTTAGTTTCCACTTCTTTCATCACTTTATTTTTATTAATTTCATTCTGTACAATTATTTACTTTATGTCATTCTGTTCATATTTTATATTTTTGTATTCATTGGTTGTTATCTTGTTCTTTGCCCTGATGAAGGCTACAAATTCTGGCCGAAACGTTGCCACTATTAAATAAGTTTTTAAACTTATTTGTGTTATATTCTGACCACACCCCCCCCCCTCTCCAACCATCTTCTCCTTTTAAATAATGTTAATGTTTAAATATATATTATATACACTAGCAGACCCATCAATGCTTCGCTATCGCTAGATATGAGGAAGAATATAGATTAATTAAGCACAATTGAAAGCTTAATATTTAATTAAAATCTGGACAAACGACTGACATGGAATTTTCATACAAGACTGAAAAGACAGGAAACTGCTCGTCGATCCTGACTATTACAACATTTACTAGACAAACGGTCTAAACTTCCAATCCATTACAAAAGACTGATCTACATGACTATTATAAGGCCTATCTGGACATACGGAGTTGAGCTATGGGGCTCCACTAAACCATCGAATTCCTCTCGTATCCAATCCTTACAATCCAAAATCCTTCGTAAAATCCTCAATGCTCCTTACTTTGTCACAAATAAAATCATACATAAAGACCTTAATGTTCCCGATGTAACCGATCTAGCCCGAACCAGATACCAATCATTCCATAATAAACTTCCAAACCAACTCGTTTCTAATCTGGCTTCTCCTTCACTACCTAATAATCCTCCTAGGCGTCTGAAAAGAAGATGGCATCGAGAACTTCTCCTTTAGAAATGTTTTTGGAGTTCTATCAATGGGTGGATTCTCCACATGTTTGTATCATGTCACTTACAGCAAATTTACTTGATGTATGTATATGTATACAGTTGTAAATAATAATAAATAAATTATTTTAAAAAAAAATATTTAATTAAAATTAAACATACATTATTATTTTTATTTACGTACTGGATTAACGATTGAATTAATTCCTTATTACATCTTTTTAATTTATAACGATAAATAAAAATATATAATTAGACTATATGGTAATAATATACTTGTATAATAAAAATCGGTAAATTAATTGTCTCTATTTTCCATTAACTGTCTCTATGCAATTTAATAACCTATTTCCATAAAGCTGTTTTCTCTCATTATTAATATTGGTCCAATATGGATTTATGTTGTCAATTAACTATTACAATTATCATTAAGAATGTTCGGTGTACAGCTTTCAAGTTGTAAAAAAAATGAAGAAAATTCAAAGAAAAATCTGCCTAAATTCAACTTTTTTTTTTTAAAGTATATCTAAAAGTTCAATAGACTATGTCTTCGCTTATTGCCCGAATTCAATGATTTTTTTGTTTTTTTTATTTGCAGTGTATTGAATCACACAGGGAATAACATATTAACGAACAACTAAACGTTTTAAAAGTTTTTCTTTATTTTAACAACTATTTCGTCATTTTTTTTATTTTTTATTTAAGTGTTTCGACCACTCGGGCCATTTACACTAGATTTAAAAATTCGATTACAATGGGTATGTTCATACAGTTGAAATACAAATACAGTTGAAATTACAAAGTGAGAAATTTACAATCACAATTACCATTACATATTAACAATTATAATTTACACTTCACAAATTTATTACTGTTGTGGAGTCTTCTCTCATCATTTCCTGTACACATGAATAGAATCTGTGTGACTCCAGATCAACCCAGTAAGAATGTGCCCAACAGCGAGATCGCTTCAGCAGCAGCGACACATTGGTTCATCTTCTCTTCTTCATGAGATGACAGTGGGTGAGTCGTGTATGGGCTATCCGAAGACGGGTTAATACATCTCTGTAGCAGATTCATGTTTCCGGCCGGTTGTTCCACCGTATGCTGGACCATTCCTAAATTGTTGTCTCTTGTGATGAACAATTCGTCCTGCCATCAATTTTCTTTGATTTTTATGTAGATGATGCTTTTCGTTTTGCTATTTCGTCTTTATATGGGCATTAAGTCTAATATTGTGTTGAATATATAGTAAGAATATATATTCAGCTTTCCAATAGTTGTAATAACATAGGATTTTTGATAAAATACTGAGGAGTAATAAACGATTATATGGACAATGAGCAATGCCAGAAAAAAAAAAACCTATAATAAAATAAATCACGTTCAAATTTTTTTTATTTATTTAATGATATTTAATGGTATTGAAGGGTATCAGAAGACGCTAAAAACGAATATGACTTGATTTTCCTAAAAAACAAAACAATTAAGATGTTTTTTTATAATTGATTCCAGTAATTTTCCAAAAATGGGTAATAAACTGATAGGTCTATAGCTGCTGATTTGTTTAGCGTTCTTACCAGGCTTGTTAATTACTATAAGTTCGGCTTTCTTCCATGTATCCGGAAAGAATCCAGTCGAAGGCAACTGTTGAAAATTGAAGTGATAAAAACGACAGCTTTCCTGGGTAACATTTTGATTGCTATGACTGGGATCAAATCATGGCCAAAACGTTTCTTTACTTTGGGCTGTTTAATCAGGTCCTGAATTTCTTTTGGGGACTTGAATTTAGGTGGGAGCTGAACTGTTGCGAGGGAGAGATTTAGACACTTGTCAATTTCATCAGTAACTAAATTCGGACTTATTTCTGTGTTTGAGAATGTTTTCTCAATGAAATTAGCGAACACTTCAGCTTTTTTGGCGTTACCGGTGATGAATTCATCAATGACTAGACTTGGAATTTTTTCAGATTTATCCAATATACGTCGCGTAGCCTTCCATAATGAATGATCCTTTGGGTCTAAATTTTCCACATATCCATGAAATTTATTCAAATGATTTAGATAAAGGTTGCCATAAAATATAGATTATTACATTATTACTTATTAGTTAATTTTATACTTATAGCTGCTGATGCCATGGGATGTAGTGTCGTTCATAAAGGATGTCCAGGTCTCGTGGCCCTTTTTTTCACGACTTCGTCTGGTTGAATCTTCTATACCTGCCTCCTGACTGTGGTCCTCATCCGTCTAAGCCTTCCTGTTGAGTGTGGTCTTCTCTCGTTCCCGTCTGGTCCTATAATGCTCTTTTTCCTGGCCTTGTTACCCTATTCTTTTTCTCCCACTTCCCTTTTTAGGGCGTTACCTTATTTTGGAATCTCTTCTCTCATTGGTCATCGATGACCGAAGACTCCCGAGGCAGGCGTCCCCCTGTGTATGTGTAAAAAAAGTTTGACATGTCCAGGAAGGGCCTGCACCTGGTTAATTTGATTCTGGCCCCTCGTCACAACCTATCATTTTGTGTTTTGACACTTAAAAGTTAGCCAATCTAATTTTCTCAGGGGCCTCTGGTAATGTGACAAACTTAATACAGATGTTTTCATGTCCGGGGACGCTAAAAGCTTCGCAGAAGGCTACCCTAACCAGGTATAGGGGCAGATGACGAAACACCTTAATAATACCCAGGATTGTCAAAATGTCAATACATAACAGGCTACACCGCCAGAGGGAGTCAAACAATCTCTGTCGTTGCGTAAAATTTTGTAACCTGGTATCTTCAATTTGGTGTTTTGGGATAAATGTGTCTCAGTTATACAGCCTATATCGATGAAATTTGATTCAAGGAAAGACTTATCGATTTGTGTATTATAATTGTGAAAAACTAATACTGAGCTACTCGCTAAAAATCTTTTATTTGGTTCATAACTTTTTTTTTTTTACAAAGGCACCTCTCCTTTATCGAATACTGTTTTAACAATTGGCGAATAAAAGTAAACGAATTCAAATGCAAACATGTTACCACTGATCCTGTCCGCCAGTTCATTTTAATTTCATACTACTTCCTTTCTCAGACACAGTCTTGTATCTTGACTTTGTCCTAGACACAATACCTACGTGGAATCCATATTATTAGACCTTAACACACGACAAAAAGAAGAAATGAACTTAACCAACGATTTGGACTTGGATTATATGGACTGCTAAGTAGAAAATCACAGTTTTCAGTTAACAATAAATTACTACTTTACAATCCAATAATAAAAGCTATTTGGACTTATGTAGTAGAACTGTGGGGGGCAGCTAAAACTCATTCCTCTCGTATTCAATCCTTACAATCCAAAATCCTTCGTAAAATCCTCAATGCTCATTACTTTGTAACAAATAAGATCAAACATAAAGACCTTAATGTTCCCTATGTAACCGATCTAGCCCGAACCAGATATCACTCCTTCCATTATAAACTCTCTAACCACTCAAACCCCCTAGTTTCTAATCTTGCATCCTCTTCCATTCCTGACAATCTTCCGAGGCTAATGAAAAGAAGATGGCCACGAGACCAGCTAATGTAAAACGTCATTAGAGGCTTGCCAATAGATAGTTTCTCTATCCTACAGTTGTAAATAGGAATAAATAAATATTTAAAAAAAAAAAAGTTTATTTTCTTTGAGGTTTGGTTGAACACAAAATAAATAAAACGACAAAAAAGGAATGATGGTATATTCATTCAATCAAAATATAAGTATAAGCAATTTTGTACTCCCTTTCCTAGGAGTAAAGTTTACCCTACATATAATCGTTTTGATATTTCATTGAATTCTATTCCTGGTTTTTAGTTATGTTGTTATTTAAAAATAGTTAAGCTGATTAAAATACTAATTTATTATGAGGTAAAGTTTCGGCCCGTGGTTTCATGAGGGCTAAAAACAATACCAACACTTAAATGGGGTAAAAAAAAAAAATAAGCAACGTCAATTAAGAATTTAAAAAAAGCTTTTACAGTGAAGCTTAAAATTAAAAAAGATTAAAAAAAGGTTTCAGAGAATTAAAGGGAAAAAATAACAACAGATAAAAAAGAATTATAAAAATACAGCCATAAAAGAGATGGAAAGGGGGAAATAAGAGTAAAATCAAACATTTTTTTTTTTAAATATTTATTTATTGCTACTTACAACTGCACACTATAATACATTTAGTAAATCTGATCTAAGTTAAATAGGAGTGTTGCTGGCGTGTAGAGAAACTACCCATTGGTAGCACTCTAATGACATTTTACATTAGCCGGTCTCGTGGCCATCTTCTTTTCGAGCGCGTCGGAGGATTG
>NW_027112056.1:1296491-1321520 GCF_000696795.3 Halyomorpha halys
TTTTGATATAAGATAGGAGTGGGTGAGCCTCGTGTGACCTATTCTCAGCCTAGTCAGTACAACTTCCTCTCCACGCCATTACAGTCATGTTGATCAGTCTTCAAAATCAAACATAATTGTAAAATCATTAAACAATTAAACCGAAAAATAAAATATTTAAGTGTTTATATTTTTTTTTATCCCTGATAAAGCCCTGCAACGTTAGCTCATAATGAATAGCATTACAGCTATTATTATTATTATTACTATTATTATTATTATTATTATTATTATACACGGTGAATTAGCGATCTTCCAAAAATATAAATACATAGATAAATGTCAATTTAAAATTACACAAATACGATTCCGGACAAATAAAATAAAATTGCAATGACATCTCTCTTTCTTTGTTAAGCAATTGGATTGCCGCCAAGAACCGCTTTTTCAATCTCCTATGGGTTCCCTAGAAGGCGTTTGATAAATCCAATTCTCACACCAAATATGAGGCACCGATGGGTTTCTTTGATCATAAATTCTAACAGAGTAATGCTTTTTTTCTACTTTTATGGTGGCTTATACACGTGTAGGTTTTTTGTAATATATGTTTTCACTTTATTATTAGAATGTTTTTAAAAAGCTGTGGAGTTAAAAGTTATATAATTAAATCCTTGATTAACGGAAATGTTTTCTGTAATGTATTTGAATGATTAGGTTAAATTTTTTCTATGGAATTTTTTAGTAAAAACAAATTTATTAATTTTTATAATATTTCGAGAACCTTTATCCCCCATTACCAATTTATTCAATACATAGAATTAATTCGTTTTGTTAGTAATCAAATTAAACATTATATTACTATTTTTAAAAACACTTTTTTTCTATTTATTGAAATTTAGTACTGTGTAATACATAATATACATCTAGTAAATGATGGTAATGATACAGATATGTAAAGAAAATACCCAATGAAAATTTCTACTTAAAAGGTCTCGAAGCCATCTTTTTTTCAAGCGCTTCGGAGGATTGTCAGGGATGGAAGAGGAAGCAAGGTTAGAATCTAGTGGGTTTCGTTGGTTGGGGGATTTATAATGGAAAGATCGTTCGGGCTAGATCTGGATATGGAACATTAAGATCTTTTTTATGATGTTATTTGTGACAAACTGAGGAACATAGAGGATTTTATGAAGAATTATGGATTGGAAGTATTGTATACGAGAGAAATTCTAAATTCTATTTTTATTTTATTTTTTTATTATTTTTTTTTTTTTGGTAACATGGGAGGAAGGAGTACAGAGGGATTAAGTTGACATGAAATGAGAAGCCAAAAAGGTGGGTCATATGATGAACCCCGTGGGCGTGACAGAGTGTTGCGGCCAATTACCGACTACCTTATGTTTCAGTTTAGATTAAAATGGCGGCTTCAAAGGCGTATCCTAATCACCTCTTTTTGGCTTCACTCTTTCTTTAAAGGTGTATTGTATATTACCATCCCTTCTGTTCTTTTTTTTTTTTTTGTAACACATACTAGTTTCATTAATGTTCTAATATTATACTTTATTGAGTATAATGTCTTTTTATTTATTATAAAAAACGCACATGCTGCTTTGTTTGTATTGAAGGGTTTTAAATTTGAATTTATAATTTAGGGTTATAATGTTCTGTATTAAGGCTGTACAGTTAACATTTATTGCGTTATAACAATTTACAATGTATTCTTTTATTCTTGTATCACAATAAATAGAAAAAAATAAAATATAAAGTGCTGGCTACTCTCCTGAAATCTACACCAGGACCCTCCAACCTTTTTCAAAACGATACTCCTATCTCTTTCCAGACGTCAGTAAAAAGTCTTGGTGTCACTTTGATCAAACTTTATCCTGGAAACTACTTATTGCTAAAATTTCCCATCGAATCATAGCAATTCAATATAATCCGTTATCTCCTTCCACTTAAACCCCGTCAACTCTTAGTTTCCTCTCTTGTTTTCCCCAATTTTGACTATGGCTGCCTGGTACATGGTGGACCCTCAGGTAATCTCAAATCTAAACTTAAGCGTCTTTTGAATTACGCAATACGATTTATTCTAGGGATCAGAAGAGATACGCACATAACCCAGTATTACGCCGAGCTGAAGTGGCTCTATCCATCCATTCCAAGTCCAGTATTTCCTAGCTTCCTTTCTATTCTAAGTAATTAGTACTTAGCGCCCTTCCTATATCCTAAAAAAACCTGCAATTCAAATTCTTAGTCCAATACAGTACTATTAGGTCCCGTTTATCCGACATCTACCCTCCACCTCATATCACTGGAACTCCATTCCCTCTAGCATACGTCATATACCAACCCTTCCCTCGTTTAAAACCCTTCTATTCACCTACTTTTTACTTTACTAATCTAATCCAATATTATAATAGTACAGATATTTTATAATTAAATTTTTGTTTGGTTGTTTATGTATTTAGTCGGTTGGTTTTTTAATTTTTTTTTCTCTGTATTTAAAATTATTTATATAAAATTTTAATATTAGTTAAAATTGAAGCGTGGCCACACTGGTTTTTGGCCAATATATGTTATTGTAAACTTATAATAACCTTTGTAATTATTCTAAAGTGTCCTAGGCCCAGAATAATAAAATATTTTTTGTTGAATTTCAAGATTACTGATTTTTTTTTAAAATTTTAATAGTAATTAAAAAATCTACCCTTTCCTACTGTAAAATTAAAAATTACAAACAGTTTATCTAACCACGAATAACATTTTTTTAACTAAATAAAATTTGAATACTACAACCTTAATGATTAATTAACAATTTTAATTACAATAAAATTTTAAGACACAATTAAAATCATTTCCGAGAACCCAGTGTTAAAACTTTTCCCTCAGAAGTAGAGTAATTTTTTTTCTCTCAGTCCGTGCTTACTTTTCCATCCTGGAAACTTCTAAACGAGTTCTGGTATAAAAAAAATAACTGAGGACAATTTTAAAATTTAAAAACCGGGAGACCCACCGCTTTGAAAAAAGTTCGTTCAAAGGTTGGTAATAATTAAAACAGGAGGGCTTAACACAACTTCTAAGCCTTTATAGATTTTTTTTTTATTTTTGGTTTTTTTTGAGTTTACATATAAACAAATTCATGTATTAAAATCCAAATAAGTCGAGTAGTAATATTAAAGTCAAAAATTTGATTAGGGAATTTAAAATATTTTTTTAAAAATCATGAGTTCTGGTATAAATTTACTAAGCTGTAGAGTTTTGTGCCATTCATTTCCCAAAAAATATTCTAAATCAATAAAAATTAAGCGATGAATTAGTAATTTTTCCTTGAGTACAGTTAGTAAAAGAGCCTAAGAGGTGAAAAAAGTCATTTATTTCACCCCCATTTTTTATTACTTTTATGAAAAATAGGTATAATTACTAATCAAAATTGATGAGTCTTGGAATAAAAAATGGCGCCTGATTCAAAACGTTTTTCTTTCGGAGCTCTTTAAACTGCTCTCACTATATCTTTAAGACTGCCAACAACTCTAGAAAACCTAAGAAAACGTCATTTAAAGCAGAGTAAATTTGCTAAAACGCGAGCCCTAATAGAGCTATTTCTGTTAAATAGTTCCCGAGATATACCTTTTAAATTTCAACATTTTATAAAGAATGTTCTGAAAAATCAGTAGTTAGTGAATTTACATTGAGAAACCATAAAACGTACAGATGTCTGCTAACCCTCAAATTAAAGCTAGTTAAATTTACTATCAAGTAGTTAATGACGTTTATCTTCGTAGGAGTTGTAGTTTTAGTGAAGGTTTTATATAAGAACAAATAATTTTGGGAAAGTTTTATGGCAATTTTAGCCAGAAATAACAGCTTTCTCTGTTAAAACTAATCAGTCACAAGTATATAGGAGCATTTGGAGTTAATCCACTGATTAACTATTATTAATTAATTTGTTTTGGTAATCGAACAGAAAAACGTAAGTGAAACAGAAAATAATTATCTGGTACACCCATGTCCTTGGAGTTAGAAGCGCAGTTCCTTACCAATGAGCTATCCTCTCCTTATTAATTAATTATTATTTAATGACAATGAATATTTATGAGAACGAAATAGCTTACACCACTTTTCCTCTCAAGAGCTCATATAATCAAGTTGGATCTATTAGATCAATTTAATATAATTGAAATAAATATTTCTTGAGAAGAAATATTAATTTTTTTAATACTTAATACAAATGATTTTCCTCAAACTCAGTTATTTATTTTTTTTTGTCTTATCGAATTATTTTTTTCTAAGCATTTAATTTATTTGATTTTTCCTGCCGGTTAATCCGTAGAACTGACTAAGCCGGCTAATTAAGAGTGGTCTGCTGTAGTAACAAAAACAATTTTGCTGAATTGAGTTAGGTGTACATATATGTTAATAATATGGAAAAAGGAATAAAAATTTTCATATATATGTTATTGTAATTATTAGTAATCAAAGACTCCCCATTAAAATCTTTAACTCTCTTAAGTGATTATTAACAGATCAAATAAGCCATAAAGTTCGCAATTACAAATTTATTTTTAATCAGTAGAATGATTTCTCTAAAATGATATTTTTTTAAAAAAGTTTTCATGCCAAAAATCTAAAGCAATATTCATGTAGCATCAGAGGAGAGGGGTTTTGGAAAGTCATGCCGTTTTCTAATGTCAGTGTTCTGGATAAGGTCAGCCAAATTTAGCAGCTTAAGAGGAACAAGGCAGGTAAATGTCTAAACGTAGCCTGATGCTAAATGTTCTATATATCATGTATACACATACACATAAATATACACAGTCTCTATCTCCTGTACACTCGACTTTGTGTAAAAGTGTGTAAAAAAAACAACTAATTCGTTAATGACGTCTAGCTTTATTTTAATTTTACTAATGTCGTTTTAAAATTATTTTTTACTTTTCATATCATTTTGTTTTGACATTCTGAATAATAATTTTTAAAAAATTCTAAATAATCATGAAACATTATAAATAATAATAAGGATAGGTTATTACAAAATAGACCTCCCCCCCCCAAAAAAAAAATTACTGCACTTAATATCTTAAAAGACTTTTTAAAAAATTATCTTGGTTTAAACATATTTTTCTAAAAATCCATGAGATATTCAAAATTTAAAAATAATGTACTAAAAGCTATAATTAACAAATAATGTAAAGAATGTTCAGCGATAAAGGCTCCCGACTTGAAAGAATTCAAATAACATCGATGATATGAACTCCCCTACCCGTATCGAAAAAAGGAAAAAACATAAATAAAGAAAAAAGTGGAAGAGGCAAACGAATTATTGTCGGAAGGGATATAAAAGGAAAACCAATATATAATTCTTTAATAGCAGAACAATGCTCTCAAAAGAAAGTTTTAAATGAAAAAATTCCGTTCCTTTCATGGGTCAGCTGTGCCTAACAGAAAAAAAAAAACACGGAATTTTTTAACTCCCATCTCTTCTGCTTTAAAAAAAATATCTTTACTAAAACGAAATAATTTGTAGGATTATCGATATGTAAATATGTATAATTGTTTAGGAAACGAACCACTTGATTCATTTACAGACTATACTTAATATAATTGAAAATCCAGAGTAAAAGGAGATATCACACATTTACTTAAATTTTCAGAAATTTTATTTGGAAATCCTTATTATTTTAACTTTTTATTAAACCATTAAGCTCGTTTTCTCGTGTGCTTTTTTTCCTGACATACGGTGTGATTATCTAGAAATAACCAATCTACTCTAACCATGGTGGGGGGAGGGGAGAATTTTCATTTTGTGGGACCGCTACAGAAATAAAAATTGACTTCCCAAGCAGGATTCGAACCGGCACCGTTACAGTCATGAAGCCCCCATCTACAAACGATCCCCTCCTGTTTTGGCTTTACCATCATTACGCCTCTATTCAATTATCTATCATAAACCATTGTTTTATGTCTAAAAATTAAGTTACCACATTTCTTCCCTGCAGCCTTCAACCATATTCATTAAATAATATAACTACTAAAAATTGGAATAAGTGCTTATTTTTTTATTATTATTAAAGCCACTCTTAAGAAATGGAAAAGTTATACAAAATTTTAATTAAAATAAAATACTTGTTGTGAAATGAGGTGAGATTGTGCCAGGTGGAGCAGGATTAGACACAAAATTGTCATGACCTACATAGAACATCCAAGTCATGATGAACGAAAAATCAGGTTCATACCATTCATATAACTAGACGTATTTCTGCTCTAAATTAATTCGAAAATGATGATAAATAAAGATACATAAAAAAATATATATATAGATTTGGCACAATTTGATGGTACTAAAATAAAATAAAACAGTTTAGCTATTTTTATTTTTATATTATATATGTTATATTTTAGTTTATATTGTATAACAAAAATACCTCAATAAATTAACTTTTTTTATCACCGTTTGAGCATGGAATTTTTTTTCCTTTTTACGAATGATCAGTAAATTTTTATGTGAAAAAAAGTAGGTCAGAGTTTAAGATATATTTTTTTAACTATCAGATCACGAAATTTTACTATGTAATAAATTAAATTGCGATTTTCTCTTAATTTTATTTTTGTCACTAAAATCAAAATTTTGAATTTATTAAAACTGCGTAAACGTTGGTTTTCTTTTACGTTTTTAAAATAATTTTTTTAAATAAATTTGCATTCCGTTAAAATGGTGTAGTATAATTATATAATAAATATTCAAATAATAGACTAAAATGCCTAACCAGAACATAAATTTTAAACAAAGCAGCTTTATGATTATGCTTTGTTAGCAAAATTCATGCAATCAATGACATCGGCCTTAAAATTGGCAAACTAGTGATTACGAAGCTCTTTGCTTAGGCCATTTACATGTTTAACGATTCTAGCTCTCGACCCCTATATAGAATAACGTCCAATATAATAAGAGGTTCCGTACAAAATAAAATTCATATCAAAAATTAACTGAATGAACTAATATTAATAAAATTCGACAAGTTATAATTATCTATAATTTCATGAAAATTAAATATGATAGGAAATGCATCAAATGGATATTAATAGAATAATAAAAAATATAAATGATGCAATTATTGAAATTAATTAATTAATGAAAACATATATTAAAAAAAATATTAATTTATATATCTTTAACAGCAAAATAAGTTATAAAAATAAATCTTCTGATAAATATTAAATTATATACTGTAGATATGAGGGGAGTGAGGGGGCACCGTGGTAAGACATTAGGCTACTAACTCCAAAGGTTCGAATCCGGCTAGGTAGATGATTATTTTCTGTTACGTTGAAGCCGTGAGTCAACCCTGTGGGTTATTGAGCCCTCCTGAGGAGGGACCTAACCCCTAATTATCATTAGGGAGATTTTAATCATACCCCTTAATTGGGTATGAAACTGGAATTTCAAATTTAAAGGTGTTCTATGCCTAGGACTTTACAGCGTCTTTTGAGCTAAATTTACTTACTGGAAGTACCACAATCGATTTTTCACATTTTTTTTTTTTTTTTTTCAAAAACGAAGGTAACGATTTTGATTAAACTCAGAATATCTTTGTACAATTATATGGTCTCCATTATCTGTTGGATCTTATCCTTAATAAAATAGTTCAACAAGTCTGTGATACCCTAAGCCTTTCTTCTTATTATTATTATAATTAAACATAAAAATGCAAAGCCAAAAAGAAAAATACGAACGACTAAAAAAGAAAAAAATCGTATAATTAAAATAATCGGTGACATTCAGAATATTTGATTTCTACAACTTTTAATTCTAGCTCATGAAAATAAAGTTGATGAAAATAAACTGAAACTCAGTTGATGAATCTGGGATGAACTTTAATCCTGACAAATTCAAGTTAAATATCATAATACCGAGAACAAATATTGGTTCATTCGATTAACAATTAAATTGTTCAAAACTAATGTAAACTCAATTAAACAGAACTTGTAACTGTATCAAGTTACTCCAATCCGTTTAACAACTGTGTTAAATACATTACGACTCCAATCTGGGAACCCATGTCGTACAGCTCAATTTATTACTTTACTTGATAATACAGTGCGAGCATACAAATCAACCAATAGCTCTCTTTAGCTTTTAGTTCATTCAAATTAAACAAAAAAATACAAAACTCAAACATTCAAAAAATATAGAAACTGTCCAAATAGTACAAGAGCTAGAAAGAAAAAAAGGCAGTTATCTCACCCCAATTTTTTATTACTTTATTGAAAACTGTGTAACAAGTGTAGATAGGGGAATAAAAAATGGCGGCTGTTCCAAACCTTAAAAAAACATTAATTTTTCATTCGGAGCTCTATATCTTAAAAACTACCAACAACACTAGAAAATCTAAAAGCACATTGTTTAAAGAAGAGTAAATTTGCTAAAATGTGAGCCATAAAAGGGTTATTTACGTCCAATAGTTCTCGAGATATAGCCTTTTAAAAAGCAACATTTCATAAAAATTGTAAGTTATTGAAATATCAGAAACCATTGAACGTACAGAGGTCTGTTAGCATTCATATTAAAGCTAGTTAAATTTACGATAAAATAGTTTATAACGTTTATTTTTGTATAAGTAGTAGTTTTTATTATATTTGACAAAATAAACTCACAAAATGTTAATTTATAGTTGATCGTATAAAATGTTGAATTTTTGAAACAATATATCTCTAGCCCCATTAGCCGCACATATGTCTGCTAAAACTCAAAATAAAGGAAATTTAACTTACTATAAAATTGTTTATGACACTTATCTTCGTAGAGGTTAGCAGTTTTTATGATATTCACATATGAATATAAATTTGGCAAATAAAAATTTATCCAAGCAACTGTAAATCAATTTATTTTAGAAAATATCATGTGAACTACTACTCCTACGAAGATAGACGTCATAAACTACTTTATAGCTCATTAAACTAGCTTTAATTTGAGTGCTAATAGACATCTGTACGTCAAATGATTTTTGAGATATAGATTTTAAGAAATAAATTCAATAACTACTGATCTCGCAGTACGTTTCATACATTTTCATGAAATTTTGCTTTTTAAAAATCCATATCTCGAGAACTATCGAACGTAAATAGCTCTATTAGGGCTCATATTTTAGAAAATTTAGTGTACTTTAAATGATGATCTCTTAGATTTTCTATTGTTGTTGGTAGTTTTAAAGATATAGAGCTCCGAATAAAATATTAATTATTTTTAACGTTTTGAAACAGCCGCCAATTTTTATTCCCCCTACTTATACTTAGCAGACTCATCAATGTTGACTAGTAATTATACATAGTTTTCAATTAAGTAGTCAAAAATTGGGGTGAGATAACTGCCTTTTTTCTCCTCTTGGGCTCTTGTACTAAAACTTCTTCTTCACCAGAAGCACGCAGAAAAAAAAATTGAAAGACGATTAACTGACTTTTCAGGGAATAAAAGTTTGCAGGTTCTAGCAACTATATTAACTTCCAACTAATTTAGACGTTCTGACTCGAGTCGGTAAGGGGAAACAAGTCGACTCAGTCGAGGAAGTTTAAAACTAGACTCATTAGACGGGTACAAAACGAAAGTCACCGTGAGGGAAGACGAAGTTCATTGGAAACGAGTTGCCTCAGAAACTAGCTAGATTTTTATTTATTTTTTTTGTAAATCGCTATTAATTTTTTTCTAGAGAGGAAATTACAGTTTGTACAAATACAGGAAGAATGGTAAGTATATTGTTTTATCAACTATAAACTTTTCCTTGTCTTAAGTAAAATTCTTTACCTCCAATCCAATAAAGAACTAAAAAAAAATGTGAATAAAAATCTTTTGCTACAATATAAAAAATATTTGTTAATAAATTGACCATCATGAAGTATAATAATTTTTTTTTATGTACTAAAATTATTTTAAAAAAACATTTTGACAAATACATATATTTCGAAAAATTAATACAACAAAATAATATATTCATATTCGTTGTTTCAGAAGACAATATTGATAAATTGCCAATTGGGGAGCAAAATCAACCATAAAAATTATTCAATTTTTATTCATATTAACTTTCTTTATTTTTAATTAAATTGAAAAATGTAAAAATATATTTTTTTCTCCTATAAATAAGATATATTCAATGCCGGTTTCAAGAGTAGGATGAACAGAGAAAAGTCAGGAAATTTAATTTTTCTTGAAAAGTCGAGAAATTTCATAATGCTGGAAAAGTCAGCAAATTTCATTATTCTGGAAAAGTCAGGCAATTTCTCATTTCAGATTAAAATGAATTTGATTTTACAACATTACATTGGAACTTGGAACATTTTAATTTTACACATAAATTGAAAAAAAAAACAACAAACTTAGATGGGAACAACTTTATCACCAAAAAATCTTGAAAATTGAAAATGAAATAGACTAAACAAGAACGTAGTCGGCAGATGTGAATATGATTGGAAGTTCAAAAAAAAAGTTTTGAATACTATTTTTTAATTTAATTTTTGTTTTACCAGTGATGTGGCGAGAGAGATGCGCTGGGATCTTTTGAGCTCTGCTCAACCCCTCACACGTGGGGGATAGAGTGGGTTCAGGGATCCTCAGGCCGATTGTGTAAATATTGTATATAAGAGTGTAAATATTACTAGTGATTATATTATTATTTTTATTATTATTTGTTTTATTTATTTATTTTTTCATACACATAGTTTGATTATGTTCATTTTCTTTATCATTCTGTTTGTATATATTTTAAGAGAGATTTCATTTATTTGTATTTGCTTTTTTTTAATTTATTTATTTTTACTCTTATTTTATTTTAGTATGAATGTAATCATTGATCACCATTACATATTGCCAAAAACCGTGTGGCAGATTGTAATATCTATCAATAAATAATTAGTATCAATAAAAAAAATAAAATTTTTGTTTGGCTTTATTTTTCATTTGTAATATACTCTCGAAAGATTCCCTGACCTTCTGATGAGGTTGACGAAAATTTCTGACCGTCCTCTGACTTTTCTACAGTTATGAAATTGACTAACTTTTTCAGAATTATTTAATTTCCTTACATTTCCAGAATTATTTAATTTCCGGACATTTCCAGAATTATTTAATTACCTGACTTTTCTAGAACTATTTAATTTCCTGACTTTTCCAGAATTATTTAATTTCCAGAATTATTTAATTACCTGACTTTTCTAGAATTATTTAATTTCCTGACATTTCCAGAATTATTTAATTTCTTGACTTTTCCAGAATTATTTAATTTCCTGACTTTTCTCGGTTCACTATACTCTTAAAACTGGACTGACATTGAATAAATCTTATTTTAAAATAAAAAAAAAATGTTTTTACATCTATCAATTTACTATCATAATATTGATAATTAAAAACCCCTATAATAACAAAATTGGAGCGTTTAATTTTGTTGGCTCTGAACGTCATATCCGTAATTCATTTTAAAATTATTGGTTTATATTTGAAATTTTTATATAACCGAAATTAAGACTAGTAAAAACATGTTTTAAATAGTCTTTAGCATTGTTCTTCTTTTTTCTAATAACACTTCTAATAACAAAAATGTTCCTTTAGGGTGAACCTAATTTTATTGTCTACGATTTAAGACTTCCGAACTTTATGAAATTATACGTATGTCTGTAGTATGCATTATCTGATTTGTATTATAGGTTTCTCAACACGAAGGAACAAAACATCGATTTATATTTGTTTAAGATCGATATTACAAAATCGACTTTACTGCTCATTCGAGATCTAAAAAACCCAAATCCACATCCCTTCTCCAGGGAGAGTCAATTACTCAAGTAAATATTTGAACATAAATGAAAAATAAGTCGGCAACCTTGTTCAAACAGTATATTCTACTCCATCAGAAATGTCGGTTCTATCTTTTTCTTTTCTTATTTTTTGAGTTAAGGAACGTTTTTCTAAAGCTGGATAAAGTAATTCATTTAGATGACTTCTTTTAAATAAATTTCTTAGTATTTAACAATAATATTTAAGGCTTAGCGAACCCGAAGGTTCTATGCCGATATTTTTTAAGTTTAATGACTCCACTCCAAACCCAAATAAGTCTTAACACAATCATCCCTACTACGTTTCGGTCTACCCCTTGGACGTTTACGACGGTTCAATGTATATAAACATTTTACTAAGTCCCAGGACCTAACTCACCTTATCTTATTCGTCGCAATGCGAATTGATTTTTTTTTTTCTCTTTGTCTTCTAAGGAAATGTATAGAGTCCAAGATTGGAGATTAGAAGATTAGTTTCTCGTGGAGGTAATGAAATAAATATTGACTGACTCCGGTGGGAATCGAATCTACAATATTCTGAATCGGGCACCTGAGCCTTCACCCTAACGTACTCGCCCATTTCGTCGTTAAAAAAAAAAAAATAAATTGATACATTCTATGTGAATTAATAAAAGATCAAATTATTAGCACTAATGGGGTTGATATGATATGAAGGGTATAAAGTGGGGGGTTAAGTAAAAATAAATATTATTTAGGAACTAGCAACTCTTTAACTGACTTTATAAGCATATGATTTGTAGTCGTTAGATTTTTAGCAAAAATCTTTATTCAGGAAATATAAAGGGGTCAGGAATAGCGTAGGGCTTAAATTTAAACCAAGTCCCTCGGGTCTAAGCCTGAGTGAGGTCTGAAGTCCCAACGTGAAGTGCAATTAAGCAGTCTTTGCGGTTCCTCCCATAGCAATCGACCTTAATTGCCCCGTCAATAGTGACCTTATGGGGCTAATTTATATATCTGTTAATGTACATTAATATATGTAACAAATATATAAACAATAAATATATATTGTTAAATGTTTCAATTTAAAAATTTGATAAATTACATAATGGCGTGTTAAAAAAAAAAAGACCGTTTTATCAAATTCAAGTTTTCAAAACTGCACGTCGATTTCGACTATTATAGCACTTACTAGACAAACGGTCTAAATCTTCTAACACATTACAAAAGACTGATCTACATGACTGTAATAAGGCCAATCTGAACATATGGAATCGAGCTTTGGGGCTCCACTAAACCTTCGAATTCCCCTCGTATTCAATCCTTACAATCCAAAATCCTTCGTAAAATCCTCAATGGTCCTGACATTGTCTCAAATAAAATCATACATCAAGACCTTAATGTTCCCTAAGTAACCGATCTAGCCCGAACCAGATATCACTCCTTCCATTATAAACTCTCTAACCACTCAAACCACTTAGTTTCTATCTTGCATCCTCTTCCATTCCTGACAATCCTCCGAAGCGCCTGAAAAGAAGATGGCCACGAGACCATCTAATGTAAAATGTGCTACCAATGGGTAGTTTCTCTACACGCCTGTAACACTCCAATGTAACTTAGATCAGATTTACTAAATGTATTATAATGTACAGTTGTAAATAGCAATAAATATTTTTAAAAAAAAGTTTTCATAGGACTGTAAATAGTTTAATCCTATTTAATACTTACCAATACTTGACAAGAACGCACTACGCGGCGTTAGTTTCAAAACTTTAGCAGTGGTGATAAGACGTTGGAAAGGAAGAAGGGCTCCGGGCGACCATTAATGGATATTGATGAGGTTCTACAGGAAGTTGTCGAGTCTAATCCGTCCCCAAGTACTCGCGAACTTGCCAGGGAGTGTGGTGAGTCGAAAGATACTGTCAGTCGCCATATACTCTCCATGGGGAAGGTGAAAAAGAACAGTGGACTGGTCCCTCACGAACTTACTCCTCAGCAATCAGCTAAGAGGTTAGAAATTTGTGAAAAAAAGTTTTAAAAACTTCACGGGTTCGAACTCCTGTCTCATACACCATATAGTCCATACCTCACTCCATCTGATTACTACTTTTATCGATCCATGGCCCATTTCCTTCAAGGGAAACAAATTGATAATTTTACGGAAGCTCAAATTGCAGTCAAAGAGTTCATTGACACCCATCCCAAAGAATGTTGTCAGAATGGAATCGAGTAATTAGCCAACAGATGACTAATAACGATAGATAACAATGTACTATACTTATTAATTATAAGTAAGAGTACATATATAAGAGTATTAATTGTATTTTATATAACGAAATACAAATATTTGGAATCGAAATATACCCCATTAGTTTTCTCTAGTTAAGATGCCAATAATAATTATCATCATTCAGGCCTTCATCATCGAATATTAACCATAATAATATTAGATTACTATTAAAATATATCAAACTTTGTTACGATAAGAATTATAAAAGGACCGTAAAGGTAGTTAGAAATTACAATTAAATTTTACATAATTATCAATTTAACTAACAACAAAATCATTATCGTTACAATCAATCGTTATTATAATATTATTACTATACAATCAACTAGTATGTATTATTGAGGATACAATTCAAAATAATTAGTCAAACTACTACGATTACAATTAATTATTCCATTATTATAATTTAACTAACAATGAAATCCTAGTAAAACAATCAATCTTTATTATCATATTATAACTATGTAATACAATTGAAAATAATTATCCTAAAACAACTACTTTTGTAATTGAATTTTACATTATTATCAATCCAATCATTATTATTAAATTATTAGTATACAATAAAATATTATGTATTATTTACAATACAATAACAGTAATTAGCCATAAATAACTACATGGGCCGTTCATAGCGCAGTGGTTGGGCGCATTCTTACCATTCTGAGGTCTTCTATTGGCGGTGCCGGTTCGAATTCGGACTGGGGTTGTTGACTTTTTTCATTGAGTGGTGGTCCCACAAAATGAAAAACTTGACACCCAACAATGGTTAGGCAGTATAGGGCTCCAATGGGGAGCCTTGACTGAAACAAATATTTATTCAAAGTGGCTTATATTTAGTTTATTGATAATTATTTGTTCAAAAAATGGGAAACTTCAGTTTATGGTATTGTATATGCATATATATGTCCAGTTATGGATTGATGGGTATGCTGTGTGTTATAGCAGTGTATTTGGGCAGCATGACCAAATTAAGCATTTCTCTCTTGATTCTTTTGACTGCTCGTGTTTGTAATATTTTTATTTTATTTATACAATTTTTTATTTATATATTTATTTAACACTAGATTGGCCTGGTTGCTCTTACATGGTTAATATAAGTTATATATTTTTTTAATAATTAATTATGAGGGGGTATAGTCTCATACAAAAGACACCCTTAGCACTGTATACAATGTTATAAAAAAAAAAAAGATAAAATTGAATAGATAAAAATAATAATTCTTAATAAGAGAGAAAAATAAGTTTAATTGCAAAAATAAAGACATTCATAGACCTAACATAACAAACGTTTTTTTTTTAATTTTAAAAAAAGGACGAACAGAAAAAAATAAATAAAAGAGAAATAATATGAGTAATAGAATTGATAAATATAAGATTTATAACAGGATATCCTTATGCAGCTTGGGCTTCAGTCTTCTGGTTGTGGTTGGGTTTCCCAAGTTGTAGGTCACTGCTCCTTTAACTGTAGGTAACTAGAAGTTGAACTTCATGAATCGTTTTTTTTGTAGTAATCCTTCATTGACTCTATTTTCCGATTCTAATTCCCGATGCAATTGGCTATTTCTTATAAATTTTATTATTACATTTATATACATACATATATATTTTAATTAATTAATTATTGTTCTAATGTATTCCCTATGTGAAAATTGTTTATAATTTTGGCAGTAAGTTTAGTGCTAAAGAGAAGAGGAAGATGCTTGAGTTTATTTACCGTGACAGAGCAGAATTAATGATAAAACCGCGTAATAGAAGCGGGCCACACTTGACTCCCTCCTAATGCACAGCTTCTTAGTTGTTACCGCAACCAACATTAATAATGCTACTCAACTGAGTACCTCAGCTCAAAAAGCGAGGCACCACTATAAATAATATATCTCCATACTGTACTATTTATAATATGTTTATGATAGAGAGAAATATTTTTTTTTTACAATATTTTTTTATTATTGTTGTATGAAGAAGTATACCTTCAACTTAACTGCCAGACACACTTCACTTTTGATTGACTGGTTGGGTTCGAGTGGACTGTATAATTGAAAAATGAAACACGATTGAATGAAAAATAAAATTCTATTGTTTAAGTTACAAGTGGTGTAGGGGGTGACCGAAAACATTTATTTATTAAATAAATCAAAACTTGTATCCTTTTTAGTCTCAACACTTTTTTATTTCAACAGTCCAACGTTTGCAATAAGTGGTTTGTGCATATGGTAGTGATTTGGTGGATAATTTTAAAATAAGAAGATTTAGATATTTATGATTTTAAATTTAAAAAATAGATTTTAACTTATAATTAATGAATGACCTGGGCAGAATAGCCTGCAAAAGAAATTTTAAATTTTAATGTGAGGAAGAATTTATAATTGAAGATATCCTTGAGAATGGCTGAAATGGCCGAAACGTTGGACTGTTTAAATAAAAAGTGTTGAGACTAAAAAGGATACAAGTTTTGATTTATTTAATAAATAATTATCTGTCTCAAGAAATTGAAATAATATAATTAAAGAAAACATTTATGATTAGATGGCTAGTAAATTTTTAATGGCTGGGCTATGGAATTGCATATATAATGAGGTGGTTGATGATGATGTAGATGTTAGTTGTTGCTAAGTGTACATTACTTACTCTATGCTTTCTTACTTCATACTTACTCCATGTTCCCTCCGCTCTCCTATGATTCTCTCCCCTCTTCTCCTGGGGATAACTCCAGGAGTTCTACTCACTCGTGGTAGATATTAATGATGAGTTAACAAAAAAGAAAAGATGAACTGCTTCTGGCTGAAGACAAGATGGCTATCTCACATTAGTATGGGTTGCTTCTCACCACAGAGAGCGCTGGAGGAGGTGAGTTTTGACTGTTGGCCACATGGGCGCTAGTATATCCTGTAGACTATTATATGCCATAATGTATTATGGTGGCCCCTCCAATTCAACCTTTCGGTTGCCGTAGGTTACCCGGAACAATTGTATTAATTTAAAAATTAAATGTGTACCGCTACAAATCATGAAGGGTTACTTTGTAAGGAAGCACTAGACCAACGGTTGTGCAAGAAGGTGATTTGTTCCGAATCAAGCTCGACCGTCAGAGTTTCATCCAACCAAGAGGCTAGACGAACCCCGGAGTACTCCCCAACCTATAGGGCTAACTAACGCCCAGAGAAGAACGGAACCCGTGTCTCCTTGGAGTTAGTAGAATAGTACCTTATCAATGAGCAACTCTCTGCTAAGTACCTATATTGTATATTATTTATATAATATTAACTAATTCTTTTCCTCTTTTTCTGATTTGTTCTTAACCCTGTCTATTTTATCTCCTCTATCTCACTCTCATTCATCTCATATTTCTTACCTCCAGTTATCCATCAAGGCTAATCAAATGTTAAGGCATACTGTACGTTTCGACATTAGATTAAGATAAAATAGAACGTATAAAAAAAATGAAATAATAAAAAAACCTAAACTTGGATAAATGAAAATGTAAGTAAAGACAGTAATAAATAAAAATAAATTAGCAATAAGTTAAAAATAAATTAACATGTATAAATAAATATTAAAATTTATTACATTATTATCCCACGTTACATACCCTTCTTTATTTAACTATTATTTGTCAACTAATAGTTTCATCCTGATTTTTTAAAATCTATTTACTGTTTTTAAAAATACGTTTAATTTTTTTTTTTTTTTTTATAAAAATTTAGTTCTGTTAAAGCTCTTTGTAGAAACATTAGAAAACATTTGCAAAACCAAAAAGATAATAGTATAAAAGATTAAATACCTCAACAGGAGTCAAAACCATCATCAGATTGGTGTAGTACAGGATTTAGAACGGACCCCCCCCCCCCGTCAGCGAGATAACGATACATCTTGTAATCTTCAAAATTTTAGTTAATATACTTTAAATTTTTTTTGTCCTTATTTGTTTCAGAAAGAAGAATCTAACGCTACTCAAGTAAGTTTGAGGGAGGTAAGTGGTTCTATGGCTGGGTCCTACAGCTGCGAGGTTTCGGCCGATGCGCCATCCTTCCACACTGTTGTAGTTACTGCACATCTTGATGTCGTAGGTAATTAGAAATTCAACATATTATTCACCAATTTCTAATTATCTTTTTTTATTTATATATTAATTTCTAAACAAGCGTTTATTTAATTATTGATTATAATTTATAATTAATTTAATATTGAACCTTGTGTAAAATAATTAGCTGGATTTTTCATTATTGAACTAAATGTGTATTTTAATTTGTTTAGTAAAAGCATTTCAGAAAGTAATGTAAGATTTTTAATAAGTTTTACGATATAAACTTAAAAAAAAAATAAAATAAACCATTTCATATTTATTAGTTTGATTTTAATTGTAATAAAAAATAAAATAGCATAGCAAGCTTTGGTACATCTTAATTCCAAAGACAATTCCTAAGTAAGAAAAAAATGATATATACACAACAAATCGTTTAAGGAAAGGTTTAGACGAGATGTTCCTAAAATTATGGTTTTTAAAAGTGAAACTTCTTTACTGAACTCAAGAAAGAAAAAAAAATTAAACGGGAGTAAATTTATTCGTGACGCAAGGGAACGCTCGAGATGAAACGGGAATGGTATGGGGCAACGCTCGATGTGCTTTGCATTTCGATTAAAATATTTTGAATACTGAAAATCGTTGTTGCACACTGTAAGTGAGGGAAATGTTCAGCATTTCATCCTCTTTTTAATGCTTTATAATTCAAAATTGTATCTCTACCCTACACCGAAATAGAGACGCGAAAATTGGAAAAGATAGCACCAGAAATTTAATGATGACGATTTTTAGAATATATGAATTAAAATATCTTCATTACAACTAACATGTCATTTTAATAATTAGTATGTATTATATAAATATATACTAATAAATATCATCATACTAAATAAAAAAATAAATAAATCTGTACCTCTAGAATCCATGAAGGTACAATGGTGCAGTACTTGTGACCAACAGTTGTGCACGGAGGTGATTTGATCATAATCACCCTGTTTAATTTTTCCATTATTTCAATTCTAAAAATTTTCTATCTTTTTTCCATCACACATCTAAATAAATTTAAGTCCAAAGTATAAAAATTACATAAACATTCCAAATATAGTAAAAAAAAAAAATATATATATATATACATAAAACACAACATGGTCGTTCCCATTTACAATCTATTAATATTTTAAAAACACATGCGTACAATGATTAAAATAAAATAATTAATTATATTAATCTAAAAGTAATAAATATAAAAATAATAATTATAAAAGATACCAAATATAATACAAAGAATCGATAAATATAAAAAGTAATAAATATATGTATTTACAAAATTGTATAGGTATATAAAATAATGTGGGAATGCGGATAGCCGCGAGGTAAGGCCCGTGGCTACTAACTCCAAGGACCCCCAAGTTCGAATCCGGCTAGGCAGAATTTTTTTTTCTGTTGGACTGTAGCCGTGAGTCAACTCTTGTGGGTTCTAGAGCCCTCCTGGGGTCCACCCAGCTTCCTAAATTGTGTAAAATCTGGCAGTTGAGCGTGATTCTGACCAAATCACCTCCTTGCACAACCGTTGGTCTAGTAACAGTACCCCATTACAAAGTACTGAACCCCTGACCCTGCATGGATTGTAGCGGTACAAATTTAATTTAATTTAATTAATATAAAGTAATGTATAAATAAAATTTCAATATATGCATGCTCTCCACTTAGACATCACCATAGAATTTTCAATATAAAATGACTGATAATTTTCTATTGAGGTAACTCATACAGATTTAGGCCACAATTGAATTTAGCTCTTTGCCTACAATATTGCCTTCCCAATCCCACCGTGCTAGTTCACTCAAAACTTCAAGCCATGAGAAGGTGTCCTGGCCATCGTAAATTTGATATACGTCTGGAAGATTTTTTATGGCCTGGAGTGGGGCCGCGTGTCCGTCAATTTTACTGCGAAGCGCTAGGTAATTCCGACAAGCAAGGCCCATAAAAAGTACTATCGGATCAATGTTCTTCGAGCCCTGTCGGAAAATGGAGAAACTGATCTATCTCAGTGTGATTGATTGAATTGTATGCAATGATGGTTTTTAGTTCATCGTTCCCAGGAGAAAACTGTTCATAACCTAATTTTAGAAAATTTCACTCAGTTTCGGGTCTGTGTTTTATTTTTTAGTGTTTTAATGCTGTCATCGACCCTTGTTCCTTGTGTACCCATCTTTCTCTCTACTGAAATATTTTTGATAAAAATTAAAATGATTGTAGCAGTTAGTTTAAAGCGTTTAGGATTAAAACGTTCAAAAGATACCTCCATTTAAATTAATCTTGTGTTGTCAGTCAGTTGCGTCGTCAGAATAAATTTTCCTGAATAAATGAAGTAAAAGTTTTAACTTCCTCGAATATCAAAGGTAATTATTCGAAATAATGTTTTAAAGAAAACAGTTAATTTATCCTTGAAATGGAATCATAACCGATCTAGGGAACATCTTGCAATAATATTTATTATCAAATCAATATTTTATTTTATAAATTTTCATAGGTAGTTTATCAAAAATATTTTTTATTATAAAATATTAAGGAAAACAATTTTAGAACCCCCATTTTTACTTACTTATATATGAAATATTTAAGTATTTTTGTTAATAATTTATTTATTGATATTTACAATTATATATAACTAGTAAATTTGCTATTAGATATAAAATGACATGATACAAAAATGTGGAGAATCTACCCATTTGAACTTCAATAACGTTACATGGGAAGAAGATCTCGGAGCCATCTTTTTATAGACGTATAGGAGGATTATCAGGTATTGGAGGAGAAGCCAGGTTAGAAACTAGTGGGTTTGGGTGGTTGGGAAGTTTATCACGGAAGAATTGGTATCTGGTTCTGGCCAAATCGGCATCATGTGGATCATTGAGGTCCTGATGGAATTGGTCCTGGAAGGAGCATTAAGGATTTTACTAAGGATTATGGATTCGAGAGGAATTCGACGGTTTAGTGGAGCCCCAAAGCTCAACTCTGTATGTCCAGATTGGCCTTAATACAGTCATGTAGATCAGTCTCTTGTAATGGCTTGGAATTTTAGACCGTTTGTCGAGTAATTGTTGTTATAGTCTTAATCGAGGAGCAGTTTCCTGTCTTTTCTGTCTTATATGGGGATTCCATGTCAGTCGTTTATCGAGATTTAGTCCAAGGCATCTGAGCAACGGATCTGAAAAAAAAAAAAAAAAAAAGTTCCTCAAAAAGGTATGTGTTTTTCTGTGAACAGCCTAGCTCATTGATGAAAAGTTGCATAAAACTGAAATAACATATTTAACACAGGTGTATTCGTGAGATTTAAAACTTTGTTCATTAAAAAAAAATAACCGGTGCTTTATGCGGTTCATTGCTTGCTACAGTCCTCATTACTAAATAATCATAATAATAATATAATATATAAATAATATGGACAGGTTCGAATTGGAAAAACAAAAAAAGGTCCTATTTCCCCCGATTGAAATCGTATGTGTTACCATTTCGTTACACTGTTGTAATCCTAGGAGGAAAAAAAATTAATAATTTTTATTTCCATCACAAGAATTCTGAATATGTATTTTCATAGCAACAGAAAAATAAAAATGTTTTCTTTAAAATCCCCCCCCCCTTACTCATCTTAGATCGTTTTGAACAACATTTAATAAGAATATTAACATTATCATTTTATTAATAAAGTATTTGGAATACATATTAAATTATTTATTATAATCTAAATAATTCATAATAATGCTTTTTAGACGTGAATATCTCCTAAACAAAGCCTGAAGAACCTGCAGATGGAAATTTTTATCTCGTTTTGGGATCCTCTTTTCATATTTTCTGTTTGGACACTTGGATCTGAAACACTCTGTATATATCGTTATTTATGAATCTAAGTTAATAAATAGGTGTTGAAATCAAATAATTATGTTGAAAAGAAACAAACTAATTAACATCCGTTAATTATATAAATCATGTTTAGTTCGGAGATCTGACTTGAAAACTAAAAGAGAGAAAATTCCGATTCAAGAACTGAAAGAACTTTTGTTCTTTTGTTGTCGACGGAATTCCAGCACGTAGTCACTCTTTGATTGGGATTTAATTTCCTCCTTTCCCCACCCCCCTCCCGAAAAAAAAAAAGTTCAGAGGATCTAATTCCAATAAACTTGAAAAGGTTCCTTTAAAAATGTTAATTCCGGAGGAAATGTTTTCAGATATTCCGTGAAGGTTAGTGAAAAAATTCTCTGAAGAGTGTCCTTTGCTAATAAAATCTAAATTGGCCATACAATTGCCTCTGGATCTGAAATGAAAGTCTTTGTCACACGAAAAGCTAAAAATGGAAATTAAGAGAAACAGTGAAATATTACTTTTTTTTATTTATCTATATTGAAATTTATAACTGTACATTTATATACATACATCCAGTATATTTGATTTAGTTTGTAAAGGAGTGATACAGGCGCGTGGAGAAACTACCCATTGACGTTTTTACATAAGCAGGTCTCGTGGCTATCTTCTTTTCAGTCGCTTCAGAGGATTGCCAGGAATGGAAGAGGAAGCAAGGTTAGAAACTAGTGGGTTTGGGTTGTTATGGAGTTTATAATGAAAGGAATGGTATCGGGTTCGGGCTAGATAGGTATGATTTTATTTGTGACAAAGTAGGGAGCTTTGAGGATTTTGGATTGTAAGGATTGGATACGAGAGGAATTAAAAGGTTTAGTGGAGCCCCAAAGCTCAACTCCGTATGACCAGATTGGCCTTATTACAGTCATGTAGATCAGTCTTTGTGATGAATTGGAAGTTGTCTTTTCAGTCTTGCGTGAGGATTCCAGGTTAGTTGTTTATCCAAATGTAGTCCAAAGTAGCGGATCTGTTAGTAAAATATTACTAAAAATTAAATAAATTAATATCGTCTATAGGTTTCAATTTAACTAGTAACATTTATATGAGTGACATCTCCAAAATATTCTCGAAATTGAAATGTTCTAGATGAGATTTCTCTAGAACGATGCATTTATTTATCTTAATTCATAAAGTTTTGAAATAATATTGTTTATTTTATTTGTTACAGTGATCTTAATAGACGTAATGATATAAAACTACCACAACCTTTGTTATTTGTTATAATATTAATATTTCAAGTTTTAAAAAAACTTCTTGACCACTTCTAGCCCGGATCGTAGCTAGGCGGTAGGACGATCCTAACAAACTGAAGACTTCGGTCCTTTTGATCAACAGCACAAGAGAAAGTTCAGCAAAGTTGGCGCCCAATTCAAAGCGAGCCTATATAATTGCAACTTCAGAATATTGTCAAGTTCAAATTAAGTTAATGTTAATATCAAAGAGTAAATATTGATTTTAGTTTCTTGACTACCTAAACTGCAGTCCCCCAAGTATAATAATCAAACAAGTTGGAATAAATGAGATTCTAAACTTAAATAGATTTTTTTTTCTATTTATTTATCGGAATTCACAAAAAAAGAAAAGAAATTAAGTAAATTTGATGTGATATAAAAATGGAGTGATATTGGTATGTAGAGAAACTACCCAGTGGTAGCAATCTAATCATATTTTTACACTAGAAGGTTTCGAGGACATCTTCTTTTCAGGCGTCTCGGAGGATTTTCAGGAATAGAAGACGACGCAAGGTTAGAAACTACAGGGTTTTGATGGTTAGGGAGTTTATAATGGAAAGATTGATATCTGGTTCGGTCTAGATCAGTTACATATGGAACATTAAGTTCTTTATGGATGATTTTATTTGTGACAAATAAAGGAGCATTGATTGTACGAAGAATTTAGGATTATAAGGATTGCATACGAGAGGAATTCGAAGGTTTAGTGGAACCCCAAAGCTCAACTCCGAATGTCCAGATAGGCCTTATTATGAGCATGTAGTCTTTTGTATGATAAAAACTTAACTCAACAATTTTTAAGTTTTTTTTTTTATTTATTTGTTGATATTTACAACTGTATAAAAAAATACAACCAGTAATTTTTTTTTATTTTTTTTAAGTTAAAATTGAAAATCTCTGTTGTTTAAATTATTTTAATTTTTTTTTTTTTATCATTTCCTCTAAAGATGTTATTGAGAGATGGTCCTTTTTTAAAAAATACACAAGGAATAACAAGAAATAAAATTAACTAATAATTATATTGTTAGAGTGCCTACAAGGGTTTCTATTATTAGAAACTACAAGGGAGGCATTTAATACGATTAATCCTATTGTCGGTATTACAGAGGCACCCAGCGGTCAACCAAGCATTCATGGTCTGAAGCCCAGGTATAGGCCCGGAAATGTTATCAACGCCAGTTGTTCAACCCCGGGTTCAAAACCTGCGGCAAATCTGACCTGGTTTGTCAACGGAGAACATGTAAGTATTAACAATAAGTATAGAACTATAATTCTGTAAATGATTATATTAACGCTGTACTTTTTAATATTAATTTAAACATTTTTTTAAAATGGTTTGTATAATAATAAATCTAAGAAAGGATGTTCGTAAATATTAAACAAGATACATTAAAAAAGTTGTTAGGTGAAAGAGCCTAGAGGGTAAGCCATGGTCGTTTAGGTTGTGTCATTTCAGGACGCAAAAATTGAATGAAACCAAAATTTAAAATTATAGCAGTGCTTTATTAATTATTACAATTATTTCCTAGGAAAAAAATGTATTTTTTATTAAATTAATATTTTTTTCACTTCTAAGGGGGCAGCTGCCCCCCTCTACTCCCCGCTGGGTACGCCCATTGGGTGAATGCCTATTGAATAAATAATAAATAGTTAAATAGTAAGTAATTAATAAAATATTTCATGAATGTCATATATAATATAAATTTGTTTTATTTTTTAAATATGTACATGAACTTAAATTTAAATAATCTTGATTTTTTACATAAATTTACTAATTTTATTTTCATATATATTTTTTTTTCTCACTATATTTT
>NW_027112056.1:1323048-1328011 GCF_000696795.3 Halyomorpha halys
GATTTTTGAAATATTTACATGAATTTAATTTTAAATAATTTTGATTTTTTACATTAATTTACTAATTCGATTTTCATATATATATTTTTTTCTCACCTCTTTGACTAATTAATAAAATATTTAATGAATGTCATCAAATATTATATAAATTCCTTTGATTTTTGAAATATTCACATGAATTTAATTTTAAATAATTTTGATTTTTTACATAAATTTACTAATATATTTATATATTTTTTCTCACCTATTTGATTATTTAATACAGTGTGACCTAGGTATTCCAAACTTATGTACTCCGAGCACTCCAGTAATCCGAACTCGCGTAAAAAAAAAAAAAAAGAAAAGTTAATTTTTTTTTTAGTTATCTCAGCAGACAATAACATTTTTGTTTTTTAATAATAGTGCACACGTGTAAAGGATATTTTCAATTTCCCTATCCGTGAAAATCGAAAGTAGAAATTTTTACAGTTAGAAAAAAGTGTTCATAATCTATTTAGTTGGAACTATAAATACATAATATCTATTGCTTAAATAATGCGACTCTTTAAAAGTAATTTAATTAATAGTATAAATAATATTAATGTATAATACAAATTTTGTTGCTGAAATATTATTTTATTTTTTATTTTTTTTTTTTTTTTAATGACGTTTTAGATACAGAATATAAGTGTATTTTTTTTTTTTATTTACACTGTTTTCACTTATAAATCAACAGTCTTTTGGTTTTAAAAAAGTAAATAATTACTCAGAATTACTGGGGATGTAAAAGAAATTTTTTAAAGCTTCAAATTTCCAATAAAATGTGTAAAAAAAAAAAAAATTATAGTTTTTACTATTTTTCCGAATAATTTCTGCAATCCGAACCCCCTCCTTTTCCCCCTCCCCTCCTCCCCGAGATATACAAGATTACATTCTATTACTATATAATCACACTGTTTATCTATCTTGTTATATTTTATTTCTTATAGTATTTCTATAATTCTCAGTGGTCGCTTTGAATTGTCTGTAGAGCAAAGTAACAGCGGGAAATGGTATTGCTTTCTCGTATCACTGAGACAAAAAAAAAACATTTTCCGACCCATTCGCCCCAAAAACGCAAAATCTTTCCATCCCTAAGAGAGTTCAAAGCCTTTTTTTTTTATTTTCTCATTTATTTTTCATAATTGGTAGTGAAAGGGTTAAGTTAGTGTACTCATGAATACATTTATGGACTAATAGGCTTCATTAGGAAATAGTTCCTGGTTGAAAATATTAAACAAGTTTTTAAGGATTCATGCCAATGCGCCTTAGGAACCGAGACAAAAAACAAATGTAATTTTGGAAATGTTTTATATTATCGTATTGCGAGTTAGCTCTGCAATTTGTTTATGTTATTATATACCAAGCTATTTGTTTTTGTTAAATGAATGAACGAATGAAAAAATAATTTTATTCTGGGACATAAATACATGGTTCATACATTAAGATTTTTGTCTGGCAACTATTTACGAGTTTTCAGATAGTAAAATGAAATTACATTGGGATATTGGCTTAAGTATTGTTTATAATATTAATCAATATATGCCTATTTATTTGATTACAATGACGCGGAGGTTTGGTTATACAATAAGTGAAGGAATAGGTGTTGTTTAAAGGAAAGAATGGATGAGGAATGGTGAATGGAGATGGGAAGAGAATTCCAGAAGGAGGTTGCACGTATGACGAAGGATTTGCTATAGGAGGGTATATATAAATCAATCGGTTGGGATCTATTTTTTAATGAGTGAATGGATGAAAGAAGAGTGAGGAGATGAAGGATATAGATAGGTTTTTTTATTTTAAGAACTTGGAATAGGAAAATACCAAGGAGGTATTGCCTTCGGGAGGTTGGATAGAGCCACTTCAACTCGGTATACCAGCAGGAGACTTGAGAGCGCCTTGGGAACCCAAAGATAAATCTTACGAAGCAATTCATGAGTCTCTTCAGTCTCAACTCTAGTCCTGCAGATAGCCCTCCATTGACCAAGGAACCATAGTCGAAGTGGGGGTAACGAGAGAGGATACTAAGTTAAAGTGCGATATAAAAATACATTTTTCATCGTATATTTTCTCTGTGGGAAACTGGGAATATATTGATTGTAGATCACTAGTCGTTGAGTCCTTTGTTTGGCACTACTTGTTGTGAAGTCTTTGTTGTGAGCACTTCGAAGCTAGTGTTCTTTGTTCTCACTACAGTTTGAACTTTTATGTTACATAACAGTAAAAAACATTTTATTTGTGTCCACCCGTTCAACAGTTTTCTCGTGCAAAATAATAAAAAAACATCACTGTTGATATTAAATGGGTTAAAAATGTATAAAAAAATTTATAAACCAAAAGATACTTCCAGAAAAGAAGACCCAAAATTCTTTTGGGTGAGAAAATCAAGCGAGATTCGTTTTTAGCGTTTTTTGAAACCTTCAAATATGAATTTTCATAAAAATAAGAAATTAGAGATTGTTGGGCTTGATTTTTTTTTCAGAATATTTTTTTCTACCGATATCCCCACTTTCATAATTCGTAGTTCTTAGCAAGTTAGTTCGAAGTTCATATTAGGGGTATTCATGATGTTTTATTAAATGTAAAATTTTAACCTTGTTAAATGTAATAAGTATAGAATTGTGAGCAGTCCTATTCAAAGTCATGTTAAATGCATAAGAGCTTCTAGCGGATTTTTTGAGCAACTTGTTTTATAGCCTTCCTTTCCAAAACTTCATGTTATTGTTTATTTCTAATTTTTGAATAAAGCAATTGCATACAGCATGCCTAAAGTAAGTGAAAAGTAAAAGTTGTGTGAAAGTTTGGTTACTGAGTGTCTTGTTGATCTTCTGACCTGTGAGGAAGATAATAAAGATGAGCTAATTGACAACAGTCATTACATTATTATTATTGTCATCCATTGATTTATTAGTTTTAAAAACAATGCTAACACAAACTACGAGCTAGTAACCTAACACGATATGAAATAAAATGGTGACGAGCTTAGCTGGTCTGTTGTGTCACGTCTTAACAGACTCTCAACCATGTTATATATTACTACTTTATTATTTTTGATATTCTAATATTTGTTATATAGGGGAATTTGTTCATAAAATGAAATAAGGGTTGTAAAATGGAGGGGAAAGAAAAAAAGGAATAAATTGAAAAGCTTGTATTTAGTTTGTAGACTGGTATTAATTGTAAAAGAATACTGTGTGTATGTCCGATCACGGATTGATCAGTATGCTGTGTAATGTGGCAACCCGATGTATTTGGGCAGCATGAATGAATAAATTTCTTTCTCTTCTCTTCTCTATTGTTTTAAGAGGATAAAAGAAGAAAATATTTCTCCATTTAACATAAGTTTTTCCATTTAACACGCTTTAACATGTTAAACTAAAGATCATGTACACCCCTATTTCAGATTTTAAGCCTTTATAAGGAGGAAAAAGTAGTTTCAAATTGAGAAAAACTTCTGAAACATTTTATTTTATTAAACAAAAAAAAAATACTGATAAATACGGGATATCGTTCTAGTTTTTTTAAAAGCAAACTTAATTAATAGCAAATAAAGATTTTAGTTATTATTCGATATATAAAATTTAAATCGTCTATGAAATTTACTACACCGACAAATATCATCTCCCTAATAATTTCACTTTAAACAATCCCTTAAGTAGCTAGCGGATCCCGATAAGAAAACCGAGATATCGAAATTCGGTCCCAGGCGTCAGATTAACCATTGCTATGATTTACTAATGGACGATAAGGATATCCTATTAGGAAATGATGATTAGGCCAACTTAATCGAGTAATTAATAGATTAAAGAAGATAGGAAATTGAAGGAAGATGGCAGACCCGATGAGACAAAGCCGTCCGAGATAGAGCTAAGGCTTCAAAGATAAGTCCAACTTCACCCCCCCCCCCTCCACTAATGGCTGTTGAAAAATTGATTTTAAGGATCTTTTGTTCTATCCTCTCTCTCTTACGACTAAAAGCCTGTCCCGTTCGCACGAGGTTACTTTTACATTTCTACTGAAGTGGGGAAAGTCGTTCCTCATTTGATGTAGTCATGTTCAATAATGTTAAATAGCAATGTTCAATAACAATAATAATAAATTCCTTATTTATTTTATGACAGTTCCCTTTAATAATAAACAAGAATGGTAGATTGTTCCTTTTAGAACAAATAAAATAATAAATAATAAAATAGAAAAAATAAAATAATAATTTACTCTGGATGTTCTTTCATTTTATTTATCTTCATTTAGGAAGTTTGATTATATTAATTTTTTAAATTGTTATTAGCCAGTTAAAACAGAAAAAAATCACTGAATTTTACAAGGAAGAAAACAAAAAGGTTCCAGTTAATTTAATGGTGAAAATATAAAAGGCAAAATTAGATAATGATAATAGTAATTTTTTTTAAACTACAATACATATACCAGGCCTAACTGATAAAATAAAAAAAAAAAAAAAAGAAGGTAATAGAATCTGATCATACAAATATTATCATGGGCTTGTCCAATAGCAATTAGTTGTTACGCCAACTGTCTGACTATATAATCTAGATTGTGAAAATTGTAAAAAAAAATATATATTGGAGAGACATCCAAAAACTGGAAACCAGAATCAAACAACATATCACAAAAAAAAAAAATGTAAAAAATATAAATTGCACTGCACAGGCTAACCACAGCATAACATTAAACCATAAATTTAACTATGAAAATCCCATAATAATAGACATGAAACAAAATACTAAAAGCAGAAGGGTTCTAGAAACAATTTATATAACTATAAAACATACACAAAACATTTAATACACATTATTCCAACATAATAAATAGATAGGCCATATAAATATAAATAATCAGGGAAAATATATGAGAATAAAATTTTCCAATTATAAAAAATCATAAATGAAGAGAAGATGGTTGGGGGTGCGGTCAATGAAACACAAAT
>NW_027112056.1:1328276-1328951 GCF_000696795.3 Halyomorpha halys
TCATTTATCATCCACGGTCAACTATCTCTCATAATTATAATTAAAAAATCATAATTTTTTACTTAAATTGCACAATGGATTAAAATTGGATCTCAGTGTGCTCCGTTCGGAACATTGTGGGTTCGATTCCCACCTGAGGCAGTTAAACATTTATTTTTCGGCGTTCCCGAAGAATGAATCTTGACACTCCCACCTAGGTTAGTACGCGGCGACATCCTGGGTAGACGTCAGGGGTTGGCAAAAGGGGTTGCCAGACTTGTTCCCCCACCATATGCCAGTACCAGTAGAATAGTTGATATTATATTTGGAAGTTTTTTTTTTTTTTCAAAAAAATGACATCATAAATAAATTACTTTTTATTCTCTAAACAAAAAAACTTATGATGTTAATAACATAAGTATTATTTAAAAAATAGATATATATTCAATCCAATATATTTACTTATAACATTATGGAATATGAACAATATTAAATTTGAAATTATAATTATAGAATTTATCAAAACTGTTCATCTGAAAAATTTACATCATGTTGCTTATATTCTTCCCCTAGTAATTAATATTAAGTTTAAAAAACACTTTCTTCTTTTCTATTAAATTAACTTCATAAACTAAATAACTATTTAATCTTCATCATTTCTCTATTTTATTACAAAAGCATTCACAAATACATGTG
>NW_027112056.1:1329001-1340340 GCF_000696795.3 Halyomorpha halys
TGGCCAAATTATTCAAGGAAGCTGGTCGTCTGAAAACTGTCTTGAGTGCTAATGTGGACCATTATGCACAGGTTATTAAATTTTATAATAAAATTTTATGTCAATTTTTTTATGTTGTTTTTAAAATATTCATGCTGAGTTTACTGAGTTTATGATTTTAATTTCAATGTTGGTCTGATGGTAATTTAAAGATTCAACTTTCAATATCAATAATTTCATTAAAATAACAGACATAAGGGAACAAAAAAAATTTTTAAATATTTTATTTTTCTAATGATAAAAATTAATTAACTCATCTTTTAAAGTAAGTATTTTTGTCTAGTATATTTTTTTAGTTATCTAATTGGGTGTAATGAAAAACATCTTTCATATACATTCAATCTTAACTAAGAAATTTACAATTTAATGATGTTAGCCAGCTTCCTGTTTAACTATAATTTACAATTTATTTTCTTAATATTTAATTAATTAATTTTTAAAGTTTAAATTACAATATTTATAATATTATCTAGAATTACATACAATGAACCTTAATATTTCATCTAATATTGTTGTTATATTGTTATTATCTGTTTTTTAAATTTGAATCAAATTTCCTGCCATTTCTATGCTACTTTCTCTTTGTATATGAAGTTCTGTCTCTCTCAAGCCTCCAACCAGGTAACCCATAGCTGCATTAGAATTACTCATCTTTTCTTTTCTTTATTCTTCCTTTTCTATTGTTATCTTCCATGAATACAGTACATGGAACAAAAAGTACCAGTTTAAGGTAAGACAAATTATCTAATTTCTCTTTTTTCATTAAACTAACCTGATTCAACTTGCTCATTTCTTTTCTTGAACCAGCTTAAACTTAAACCCCCCAATAAAAACAGAGATCATTCAATTGCTGACACTATCCTTCTTTTATCTAGTATTTAATCCTGAAGATTGGCCAACGGTATACATCATTAAATTGGAAATATGTGATGAAATAATGATTTATTGAGGAAGATGATCTTTACAACATCCAATCAGATCAAAAAACTTACTTATTGAACCACTGACATGGAAAAAACAATAAGTCAAAAAAATAAAATGTGGTTTTATGAAGTTTTCAACAATCTTTTGGCACTCTTAAAATTCCTTATTATTACTGAGGTATTGTCTTTCATAGGTCAATGCCTTATTAATCCAATTATTATATTTAACTAATTCAAGATTTTTGCTCTTTATATTGTTAAGAACTAGATTTTTAATATACCTAAAATGATTACCATCCAATTAAAATAAATTTATCTTCTAATAGTTATTATTTTCAAATATCTAAAGATATTTAATATAACTATTATAAATAATGATTATTAACTAAATAAAAAAAATAAATTTTCAGGTTGGAGGTGAGGCTGTGAGACAGTACAGAGAAATGGATAGCGAGCTAATGGAAGTATCCATATCAACAATCAAACTACTAGCTACTCCTTCGCTATTTCCTTCTGGGCGCTTAAAACTCAAATGTACTGCATCCATCTATTCCCTGTACTGGCAGACAACAGAAAAGAGTTCAGAAATGGAAAGAGGCAGAGGACATTCTAATGATATTTTCGACAATGACCTTAACAACGAAGATCACGAGTACTTACCATCTTCTGGAGAAGAATATAATGACAAAGGTCCTTACAAACGCTAGTTGTCCTCACATATTAATTTTTATTTGGGGATATGGCAAACAGTCTCATTTTTATTTGGCATGAGAGCATAATTATATTTTTAATTTTGGTCAGAAAATCGACTATATTGACATGTAAAAAGAAAAGATTTTAACTCCTAATAAATTGATGGTTAACTAGATTTACAACAAAAATAGGTCCATCATTGAGTTTTGAAAAGTTAACTTTTATTTCTGTTTTTTTCTATTTCGGGAATAAATTTGCCGACTTACTTTAAATTCATTATTCAATTAGATTTTCATTAATGAATAACTAACATTGCCAATGTTATGGACAGTCTGTTCATCATCAGGAGCCTGTTCTTCAATTTCTTCCATTGTTTTTACTGGTAATTTTTGTTCAATTTCGACTTGAAATTTTGTGATATAATTAAAAAATCCTTTTTACACTGTAAAAGGTGTTTTTGAATACTGTTTTAACAAATTTAATTTATGCATTACAAACTGAATAGTAAGCTTAAAGTGGATTTTTTAGGCATTAAAGGCTAAAACTTATTAATTCTTAACCCTGGTAAAGAAAGACATAGAATAACGTTCATAGTTTTTTGTTTATATAAAAAGGAGAATAAAAGCCTGAGAAAATCCTAACAAACAGAACAACAGAGAGCAAATGAGGATAATTAAGGTAAGTTCTCTGAAAAATTTCTTGTGTGGTCGTTTACTGATGGCTATCAAATACTGCAAAACGTTGTGCCAAAATAAGCTAAATATTTTGATTTTGTAAAGTTACGAAATCAAAATATTGAATATCAGTATCAAAACCTTGAACAAAAATAAAAATAAAAAATGTTTGTTTATCCAGTGATCATTACATACTTATTACTATGGTTTACAGTTTTGATTTAATAGCTTTTTTATTTTTCTTGTTTACAATAAAGTATTAGTAACTTATTTTCTTTGTTAGTATAAAAACAACACTTATATAAGTTGAGTTATTCTTCAAAAGTCATCATTAGATAAAATCTCTAATGATGTGAATATTCAGATAAAAAATGGGTTCTATCAGAACGGAACTATAACTTAAAAGTACTTTTTGGGTCAGTCGACCCTGAAATAAGTACATTCATTAGTCTTATGGCAAATTTAGGTGATTGTAACACAATATTAACCACACTGTCACCCAGGAATATGTCAAGAAAGTAAATTGTATACTTCTAACAGTCACTAATCCCTAAATCCTTAACGGGACATATCAGGATTGATTTTTATTTGGTATTCCAAGGCCAAGATTTTTTCTGCTGTTTGTTTTTTATTTGAGTAACTCTGTCTTTCTACTTATTTTTAATAATTTTTAATATTACTACTGAAAGGTAGCAGTTCTTTTTTAATAAAAAAAAAAAAAAAAGCAGTATAAACCCGAGCATTGGTTATCCCTAGATTAATTGGTTTGCCAATAGTTAATTCATATTGTGAGCTCAAACATATGAAAACAATACCCTCATTATTACGTTAGTTTTTAACAATAATTATAAGTTACGTAATAAAATTTTTAGATGAGCAATTTGGCATATCTAGTATAAAATACCAATAGGCTGAGGTGACAAAGTGAGGTGATGCAACCTGGAATAAAGTGATCATAGAATGTACAGCTTTTTACCAACATCTGTATAGCGCAGATCCAGAAACATCAAATAGAGTGAAAAATCAAATGTGTATTGAGACAGCCTTGGTGAAGGAAGTTTATTCTCAAGAATAATCGGTGCAGGGATGATTTTCCTTTGTTGTAAAGGCAAAGAGAGATACTGTAAATGTAACAAAATCATTAGAGATGGATCAGGTATAGTCGCAACAAAGGAAAAATAGATGAGTGTCGACTGAGATGGTTAAGGTATGTATGGAGGATGCCAGAAAGTTGGGATACCAAATGGTAAATGGAGGCAATAGAAGGGGATTGAGTCTCAAGCTCTGTGCAGAAAGGTAACAGAAGGAAGAAGAAGAACAGATAGAAAAAATTAAAGAATACTAATGTTAGGAATATAAAGTTAATTGGCCAAGGTATTGAAAACAACAAACCCACATATGAAACAAATAGAAAAAGAAGAATTTGCAGCATAATATAATAAAAAAACATAGTCAAGGGATAGACACTTTTCAAGAATTGAGTCAAAAGAAAGAATTGACTGAAGACTGAAGTTCAAGAATGAAGAAAAACAGTCCTTAAAATTATCCACCTTTTAAAACTAGTGATCAATATTGAGTGTATAATGCATGTTCTAGAGGATCTGTCCAAAGTATTTACATTTATAATGGTGTTCGAAAAGGAGATCCATTTGCATGTCTACTCTGCAATATATGTGTGAAAAAAGCTATAAGAGAATCAATGATTCAGACCAATGGAACAATTTTCAATCAGCTGGCACAAATTTGGGCTTTCTTGATGTCATCAACATTGTTGGGAGATCCATTACTGCACTAGAATAAGCCTTCCTTACCACCAATGAAATAGCTAAGAAGTCAGGATTTACTGTTAATACCTCAAAACCTTATGCATGATTGTTGATCAATCTAGAGGTCCTAACAAAGATCCAGGTTGGACCTTACTCAAAGTTTCAATGGGTGGATAGTGTTGGAGGAAATTCAAAGAAGTGATTTAATCAAGATTTAACCTGCTTGGGGCTCAGGATAGGAGATCCACTGCACTTCAATGATTAAACAGGTAGATGTTTGATGAGGCTATGACACAGTGATGGGTAGTCACAGCAAATGAATGAGAAATATTGAATGAAATGAAACACAAACTTCTAGCAAGTCGTATAGTCTATAGATAAGTATCTTAAACTAGTACTATCATAGAGTACACATCTATACTCATTTCAGTGCTTTGATATTTCTTCACAATATTGCTTAAAGCAGTGTTTCCCAAACTCTTTTTGCAGTGACATCCTTCTTGAGCTAAAAAAAAAAATTGAGACCCCCTTTTCAAGCTAAAATATTTTGCAGTACCCTTGTTGAGCGAAACCAAATTTGCAGCACAATTATCCTTAAAGCCTCATGCTTTAGAATATGAAAGGAAAAGAAGGAGAAAAAAACAGTGCAAATTAAATGTTGGAATGGCATTCCCTTGTGGCATAGCTGTCATACTCTTGGACACCCCTTAGGTGCCACATCACACAGTTTGGGAACAACTGGCTTAAAGTACAAGTACTTGCTAAATTTATTCCCTCCACTTGAAATAGTAACATTACTCACTTCAATATAGGTCAATCATAAATTTAATAAAAAATGTTGGACCCTTATAATCAACTTTATCATAAACAACTCATTTAACTAGAACTAATCATATTCATTAAATGATAATCTATTTTCAAACATTAGAAGTAGAATCTCTAATCGAGTAAAATTTATTTTAGCATAAACGCATACGCCTTCAAATTTATATAACAGGCTGTTTGCCATAATCCTGATGTTTTCATTCAAATTTTATATAATAAATGCAAAAATTAGACAATTTTACAAATTTACAGTAGATTCTCCCTTTTAAACCCCATTATCTGTGTAACATGATTGTATCCTTCACTTATAATATAGAAGTGAAAAATTTAAATTAATGTTGTAAATTGTTTCAACATATTTTTCCATATTAACCAGCTTCATATCTTGTCAAAAAATATCTTTGTATGTCAGGTGAAAATATATGTGTATGTATCACTACTATGTTTTATTATTTATTTAATTCTTTATAATAAATTAATCTTACTAACAACATAGCATGCAAATGATATACTTAGATTAAAAGGGATTATATTCAGTGCCCTAGCTAACCCAAATGTTCAAAATGGCGCCAGGCAGTACCCTAGGGGTAATTTTGTACCAAGACCAGAATATTTTAAAAAAATTGGATTTTTATCAAGTTTAGTGTTAATAATAATTATTAGTTTAAGCCATCTTACAGGCATAATGATTATAAGATTTTATTTTATTTTTTTTATATTTATTAACTGAGCCAGGGCTCAGGGCAAAATAATACCGCATTCTCTTTTTTCACTAAATATTTCAAGTGTTTTCTTTCCTTCAATAATATTAATATATCGATTACAGAATTATGAAAATGAAACCTATTTCTACTTTATAATAATAAGAGTTTATTGTTTAAAAAAAAAAAACTTTTATTTTCTCATTACAAGAATCAACCTATAATTCGTAGTACAATAGGGTTTTCCTAAAAGCAGACGCTTTTCAAGCTATCTAAATGATGTATTATTTTTTTTACTGTGAGAAATGTAGATAATCCAGTTTGGGTGTATTGTTTGTTATTGGTTTATATAAATTATTTTAATTTTTTAGTCTTTCAGAATGACAACAGTGGAATATCTAACTAGGTATTGTATTGGCTAACTAATTGGTTTTAAAAAATTAGAAAACATTTTTTTTACTAAATTACTCGATAATGGTAGTATAATTTACCATTTAATATAACTTAAGTAAAGTTTTGTAATAACATTAGTAGAGCTTGAACAATTTTTTATTTAACTATACTTATTCACAACACTCTTCTTCTAATATTTTCTGCAGAATTTGAAATAATAAATTTAATGTTCTTGCTAACTTAAACTTAATTGACAAAAAAAATCCTTTTCTCACTGAACTATATTCCATTATTATGAAAGTATATATCTACAAACTATAATTCTGTATATTACTATATTTCTCTACAACTATATAAATCAGGCTACACAGTAGTATTATGTTGTAGAAAATAGGTTTTATTATTTTGTTTGCAAAATAAAATGGAAGATGGCGGCACTGCTCTACCATGGAATAGCTAGGCGTCCCTTGGGGCTAGTACAGTCCATCCTGGTATCCATTAGTGAAGACACCCTCTCATTGTCTTTATTTATAAAAACCCTCCCTAAAGTCCACAACATATTATAGTAAAGTGCAAGTGCATTATTATATTGTGAAAGCTTAATCATAGGCACAGGCTCTTGGGAAATATTGGAAGAGGAGAGGGAATGAAGGTTAGTGCGAAACCTAGGCTTCACGTGACAAGTTGTCTCAGCTACTACCATCAAGTAAACTATAGCTGCTTCCTTGATAGTGGGTAGTACTTTTAACTGTCACAACTTAAAATCTCGTAATATTAGTCTTACATATAACTCATAAAATGTACTACTTGTTAAGTCCATGGCAATAGTTATATTTAATCATCAGTTTCTATCATTCACTCGCCAAGTTGAACTGTTAGTGAGGTTAGTTTCTGTATCAGCTTGTATGCAACCTCTGTCATACTTTCTCACTGTTATGATTTTACTTGCACAATAGATATCTGTCACGTAGCAAAAGGTGTTATCATGATAACACTATTGCAGTGATCAGTTTTTCACTATCCACAAATATTCTACTGATTAAGACACTCTGACCCCCTTCATAAAGTATTGGAAGGGCAGAAAGTGCTTTGTTCCTCCATTTTCATCACCTATGAACATTACTTTATTTATAATATATTGAAATAATTTATTTATTTTTAGTCAGTTCTCACTGAGCCCTCAAAAGCCCAGACCCCCAGTATTGAGATCTATACTATTATATATACTAGATATATACTTATCAAGACCCCTGACTATATTAAGGAAACTTTTAATATAAAGTATACATATATATGTTCGTCAATTTATTTTTATCATTAGTAAATTATAATGTCTTTTTAGGTTACAATATTATTATTGTTCTGTATTATAACAGAGGACAACCCATTACCACCTATAAAGTACTGCAATTTAAAATATGCCTATAAGATGTAAAGTAAAAATGATATCTTTATTTTTAGTTAGATAAAAAAATCAAATAACCACACCTTAGGAAAAGTATCAACCTTTCTAAAAAAAAAAAAAAATTATAGTAGAATATTATACCTATATTGATAGATGTCAAAACCTATATTTGTTTTTATTCATAAATTTAAGTTCAATTTATTTTGACTATCTACATGTCAAGCTGATTTTCTTCATGATTATATTATCCATTTGACATATGTTTACATTGCATATGGTAATACTGTTTTTTTATTCTTCTATTTACTACTTTTAAAATATGTTTTCTATCTTACCAACAATGCATCACAACAACACTTTTTTTGTGTTTAATTCATATATTCAAACACTATGTTTCCTTATTCAGCATGTAATTTATTCCAGTATTGTTGGGCGAGTCAGAAATATACTAAAATACAAAAATGAAAATTTGGTAAAAAACTTTGTGTATTTTAGTATACATCCGACTCACCAAACAATACTTAAACAAATTAGATACTGATTAGGAGGATATAGTATTCTAAAAAAGATTCAAATGTATAAATTAAATAAATGGTGATTTTATCATGATTTTTAGGCAAAATATAAAAAAATAATTTAATAAATGAAGATCAAAATATGAAACAAATTATTTAAAAAATATTATTGCAATTATGAGGTGTAGATAGTTGACCGTAGATTAATGATTGGAGAAGTTTGTTGGGGGGTGCGGTCAGCAAAGAACAACATAAATAAACAAAACCATGTTTTTATTTTATGCCGACGTTTCGACCTGAGTTTCAGGTCTTCATCAGGGGTTATGGCGTAGAAGGTTGTTTATTTATGTTCTTATTTGCTGACCACACCCCCCGACAAACTTCTCAATTATTGGAATTAAATGAATATCATCACTCTTGAAATTAAAATTCAAATAAAACGTTATTTTATAATAAAAATCTACTTACCACTGGATTAAAAGTGTCTTTCAGCTTTCAACTGATTGATGGATGCTCATCCATACAGTAAAAAATATTTACAACTAGATTTCAACAGTGGCTTATCCACTACATTTTATTTTAAAACAATAACAAACAATTAGTAAACGATAACACTTTGAACTATAGGTTATTATAAATATGCCTATTCAAAGTTTTGGCAGATAAAAATTAAAAGAAAACTATGAAATGAAGGAGATGGTTTGAGGTGCAGTAAAAAAAGAACAAAAAATAGTTAACTATTTATTTGCTGACGTTTCCCCTCACTTTGCAGGGCTAAAAAAGATACAAAACATCTAAAAATATATTGACAATGTAAGATCATAAGAAACAATAAAGTAAACTAAGGTGGAGTTAAAAACTACATAAATATAAGTGAAAAAATACATACAAATGAACAAAAAGAAATAAAAATAAGATATAAATCTTAAATAAAAGTAAGATAAGACCTTAATTTTCCATCTCTTAGTCTGTACAATTTTTGAATAAAATGAATGAATGAAAAAATAATTTTATTCTGGAAAGTTATTTGAAAGTAAGATTGTCTTAATAAGGTAAATATCAGTAATGTCGTACTGAGGATCAGATAATGAAAAGAATCAGTGTATAAGATATAAGATTTTTTTATTATTGTAAACTTTCACTTCAAATATATGTCCCCTAAGAATAAATACATGGTTCATACATTAAGATTTTTTTCTGGCAACCATTTACAAGTTTCCAGTAATTAAAATGAAATTACATTGGGATATTGGCTTAACTATTGTTTATAATGTTATTCCATATATGCCTATTTATTTGATTAAAATGATGCGGAGGTTTGGTCATACAATAAGTGAAGGAATAGGTATTGTTTAAAGGAAAGAATGGATGAGGACTGGCGAATGGAGATGGCAAGAGAATTCCAGAAAAAGGTTGCATCTATGACAAAGGATTTGCTGAAGAAAGCAGTTCTATAGGAAAGCATATATAAATCAATCAGTTGGGATCTGGTGTTTAATGAGTGAATGGATGAAAGAAGAGTGAGGAAATAAAGGATATAGGTAGGTTTTTTGATTTTAAGAACTTTGAATAGGAAAACACGGAGGAGGTATTGCCTTTAGGAGGTGGATAGAGCCACTTCAACTCGGAATACCAGCGGGAGACTTGAGAGTGCCTAGGGAACCCAAAGATAAATCTTACAAAACAATTCATGAGTCTCTTCAGTCTCAACTCTAATCCTACAGATAGTCCTCCATAGACCAAGGAACTGTAGTCGAAGTGGGAGAAGATGAGAGAGGATACCAGGAGCTGACAGGTGTTCTGAGGAATGGAATTTCGGAATCTTAGGAATTGTTTGAGTACAGATATGGATTTGCGTGTGATTTGGAAAATGTGATTATTCCAGGAGAGGTGTTGATCGAAGGTTTTTATTGTAGGATAGAAATGAATCGGTTGGTTGTTAAGGAAGAGTAGAGGACAGTAGGGGGGGGGGGGGGTTAAATCAATGCTAAACACCCAAGCGTTGATGCTATCAATATCTTCTTGTATCTTTTTGATGGCCTCAAGCAATCTCGGAGGGATGGAAGGATAGATAGATTTGGAGATCGTCTGCATATAAGTATTGTTGTGTATGGTGAATGGAATCAGGAAGATCGTCAATATAAATGGAGAAAAGGGTTGATGAAAGTGAGGAACACCTCGTGTCAGAAGAAGGGGAGAATTTTTGTGTTTTTTTCTCTTATATCTTCTTCCCTATTTTTGCGTGTTATAACATTTCCTGTTCATTTTAAATCTAATAGTATAATTTTTTTTTTATATACATACTTATTATTGTCCATCTTATTTTTATATTCTTTTGTTCAGTTTTATTTAGTTTTCACTTATGTTTAGTTAATTTTTAACCTCTCCTTAGTTTACTTTATTGTATTTTATTATCATATTATATATAAAAATAATTTACTCTATAATTTCAAATTATGAAGATGGGCAGGGCTGCTTTATTTATTTGCCGATGTTTCGCCCCACTTGTAGAGCTTCATCAGAGCTGTTCAAATTTGAGAGCTTTCAAGACTTTGCTAGTATTCATCGTATCTCAGTATGTTATATTGTCAACATATTTTTAGTTGTTTTGTAATGTTAACAAAACCAGAACCCCTCTATCATTAATAATAGTGAATACGAAAATTCCTGAAACATTTAATAAATAGCTGCTTTGTTTAAATAGTTAACATCTGACAAAAAAAAAAAGTTTTGATTTATTTTTGAATAGGACATTTTCCAGGGTGGGGTTTCTTTCTCTACTGGAGTATGCCTACAGACTGTCCCAAAGTAACCCCAGCCTACAGAATACATTAAATAAGAATATTTGTTTTGTCAGATATGCAATTATTAAAGCAATGCAGGAATATATACTTTACGTACAATTATTAGCTTATTTAAAATTAAACACTTTTCTAATCTCGATAATTTCATTTAAGAAAAATTGACTTACTGTTTATTGAAGAGTAGCCTTACTTGGAGAGTTGACACATTTTTAAGAAACTTCACTCATGAATATTTATAACAACTAATTAATGCTCATTTTTATGTTTTTTTATACAAAACTAATCATGATACTACAAATGCCACATTATTAAATCAATAAATGTGAAGGTATTATGCTTCAATAAATATTTCATTCGTAAAACAAGAATTCCTTAAGCGTTTTAAGTTTCTGAGATACATGATTATTATAATCAACTCTATAGGTTTCTTCAAACACTCAAAAAAAAATGATTTGATGGATGGTAACGAGGAATATTAAAATTATTTAAATATAAAAATTATTATAACTGTATTTTGATGAGCAATATTTTATCTTCAATGGCTTTCAAATCGCTCATCATAACTCACAAAGTCAATAAATTTAGAGGTAATGTTTTAAAA
>NW_027112056.1:1340410-1343946 GCF_000696795.3 Halyomorpha halys
TATGCTAAAATTTCTGACTTAGACCCTTAATACTTTCTTGAAGTATGGATTCATTTATATACACAGATTTAGTGTAGATCTGAAAAGTTTACTGACATTATCATTTTTATAATTATCCTAGAGAAAGCAAAACCTTCAAATAATTATGATCTCTTTTCCCTTTGTTCCTTTATGAACTCCTGAAACCCTTAATCTAAGCCTATCTGGCCTGTATACTCCCTCATTTGGAACAGCTTGATTAAAAAAATCCCACATAGCCAGCCCATGCCATTAGGTTTTAGAATTCCTATCCAAATTTTAAATATACTTGTCATTAATCAGGGATTTTTCATTTCCGATTGTTAGTGTTACATGTGCTATTTAGGGAGTTATTTAGCTTAGCAAAAAAGGAAAAAAATCTATACCGATGCAACCCATGAGGGGTCAAGGATTCAGTACTTTGTAAGGGAGCATTGTTTCTTTAACAATTATAAAAGTAGGTGATTTGTTCACGACGATACTCGAGTTCCAGATATTATTCCAATCAAGGGTACCTAATTTATTAAGCTAGATGGACGGACCCTGGAAGGCTCCCTGAATCCACAGGGTTGACTCATGGATGCAGTAACAGATTAAATAATTATCTGCTACAGCTAGATTTAACCCCAGTCCTCTGAGTCAGTAGCACAGTGCCTTACTCACTGAACCAACCCGCTGCCCATTTAAGTATGCACTTATACTTATAATCTTTAAATCACAAGCATCATATTAAATATTTATTTTTACATATGTATATAAATCAAGACTGAAAAATCATTTAACTGAATTATTCTAAAGGAAACAATCTGTTTAAGAATAATGATTGTTTTTTTTTTTTTAATTTTATTAAATTTTTTTCTCAGTGTCAAGAATCAGCATAAGTAATATGACTGATATTCTTAATTCATACAGAACTTAATTCCACTTTTCTGTGTGAAAGAAATCCCAAAATCAGAGCATGCATTAATTTTCATTTTTTGGATGCAATAGAAAAATTGATGTTTTCCATGTTCTTATGTTCATAATTTAGATACTGATTTTATCTCAAAAATTTTGTCCAAGAATGTGAAAAAAAAAACAGTTCAAAATAATAGAGACATTCTGAAAGAGAAAAACATAAATTATCTTGATTTCAAATAGTAGTTTTTACATGATTTTTTAGATAAAAATAATATCTGAAGGACAAAAATTTCAAAATGAAGCACTAAGAACATTTAAATTATGGATTTATTTTTATTTTTCAACTTAACTTCTTTCCAGTAAGAACATTTAAAGAATAAAAATAAAAGTACTTGAAAAAATGCAAATATATGTGTTTAAATTATTTTTGTTTAAAGCACGTTGTATTATGATCAATTATTGTTTTATTTTTTCAAATATAAATAAAAATCAAGGTTCATCATAAATAATTATAACTGATAAAGTTAAATATGATTTAATAAAAAAAGAAACAAATAGAAAATTAATTAAACAGGCCTATATATTAAAAAAATAAATATATATTTGAACAGATTACACAAAGCATGCTTGTTCTTGTTTTTTCACAACAGATTTTTTTGAAGATTTCACGTTCAAGCACACTTGAGGATTTGTAGCAAACTTTAGAGATAACATCCTAGAAGCTTTCCAAAATGTTTTTTTTGTTATAACAAATATTAGATAAAGGTTACGTTTTTCTTAAAGGCCTCCACATTTTTTTCACAAAATGTTGCAACAAATGCTGGTAATACCAATGATTAGGCTCGATAAATTTAGGTCATTATATATTTGTCTACTATAACACAATGAAAAGGTAAGTCCTGACAATAACCAATATCTTCTTCAAACATTTCTGCTCTTATTCTTAATTTCGGGTTTAAATATTTATTTTTTTCATTTAAAATTAAAAACTTACAATTCATACAAGATGCATAACTTTAGAATTCTTACGAAGACAACATATTTCTTTAAAATGTTTTTTTTATGATAAAATGGACAAATATTTTTGTGACAAGAAATGTTCTAGCCAATTGATTTTGAATTCCCAACATTTTTTTTGGTGATTGGCATAATATTCATAGGTATTTCAAACAACAAAAGTTAATTTTCTATTTTAAAATATTTGTATTCATTAATAAAATTATATAAACAAAAATGGCAAAATTTAAAAAAAATAATTTTATTTTATAAGAGATTATAGATAATGAGATATTTAAACAACCTAAAAATTCTACATCATATAAAAATAATAACAGATTTTTAGCAATCTTGTGGAATCTTTTTTACCAAAAAAAGTTTTAAAATATTTCTAGCCAATCACTTTAAAATTCCTCACCTCTTTTTATTATTTTAAAATCTTTATTCATCAATAAACAAATTAAATTATATATCAGGAAAAATGATAACGTTCAAAAGAAATTTTTAATGAAATGAAGAAATTAAAAATAAAAAAAAATAAAAAAAAAAACCTTATTTTTTTCTTTAAATATTGTTCATAAAAATATCCTACATTTTGTAAATAATAACATATTTATAGCAATTCAGTGGAATCTGAGTTTTTTTTTTACCAATATAATTTAAATAATTAATAAATTATTTGGGAACATGCAGTGAAAATCGAGCAAAAATAGCAAAGCAGTATACACGTTCTTTTTTGACTCTAAATCTAAATTATTTAAAAACAGCATTATATCGTTGGTTTAAAAGTGAAATACACTAAGTTGAAAACTGAAGTTTTGATATATTTGATGATAAAAATTTTTTTTTTAGTATTATGGAAATAGTAATGTTATTTTTTATAAGAAGATTTTTATAATATTAATAAATTCTTTGGAGTTTAATCTTTTTAACATTTTAGAATGGAAAAACAAGATAACTTGAAACTAGAAAATTTTAACTTAAATGTGTTTCACTAATAAGCCGATGATATATATGTTTATATAATTAAAAGAAAATCTTTTTATACCAATTATAAATATCCCATGCATTAAATAGAGTAAAGTTCATACCACCCGTCCAACCTTCTGCAACAACTATCTCTCATAATTAGTAAAGTTCATACTATACACTATCTTAAATAATAAAAATTTCCAAGCAAATAAGCACATTTAAGGAAAACAATTTTTCTATAAAAATATTTATATTTTGATTACTTAAAGCTATAAACAGTTAAGCTAGATTTCAATCTAACAGAATGTAGCTTAGAGCTTCGTAAATTGCTTTTCCTGATATATGAGCCATTTCCAGGTTCAAAAAATTCTCTGACTTTGGCAAGTTTCCCAAGTTCAATAGACACTCTGGCATTATAGAGCTAATACTCATTACTAATTAAATCAATGTGGTGCAAAGTCACAAGTTGGAACCAAACGCAAATCATGGAGAATATAATGTACATTTTGTGTTGTTTTATTTATTTTTGTTAGGAAATTTTGACTCACACAGTAGTTTAGTGAATAAATACATCAAACTTATGAATATTTAATAACCTAAAAGTAATGAGAAAAAGATTATGTAATTTAAATATTTGTAATATATATATA